>NW_011479129.1:1067-3188 GCF_000754665.1 Bison bison bison | reverse complement strand
CTAAATTTAATTTCCCTAGATCAACACAGGATGGATTTCTGTCTTCTCAGGGGCTCAGACGTCGTGATGACCCCCGCCGTCTTTTGAGTCAGGGCTTCAGCCATTTATTTCTCCATCACTTCCTTTCTCAGCAGCCAGATTTCACAGGAAGAGAGTTAATGTTCCCTGAATTCAAAAACGAGACTCTGAAAGCATCCATTAGAGTTTTGGTGGGGGCTGGGGAGAGGGATAACATGAATAAGCTAAACCACCAGTCATTCCAGACGACGCTCCGTGGGTCAGAGCGTTACTGTTGTCCTTTAGTCGCTCAGTCGTGTCCGACTCTTTGCGACCCCACGGACTGTAGCCTGCCAGGCCCCTCTGTCCATGGGATTCTCCAGGCAAGAATACTGGAGTGGGTGGCCATGCCCTCCTCCAGGGGATCTTCCCGACCCAAGGATCAAACCCTGGTCTCCTGCAACGGCAGGTGGGTTCTTTATGACTAAGGCACCAGGGAAGCCCAGAGTTATTAACACAAATTAAATGCAGAACATTCTAGCGGAAGGAAGGTTAAGGTCACCCTCTCCTTTCCACTGAGAGCCGAAGAATCGATGCTTTTGAGCTGTGGTGTTGGAGAAGACTCTTGAGAGTCCCTTGGACTCTTGCAAGTCCCTTGCAAGGAGATGCAGCCAGTCCATCCTAAAGGAAATCAGTCCTGAATATTCATTGGAAGGACAGATGCTGACGCTGAAACTCCAATCCTTTGGCCACCTCATGTGAAGAGTTGACTCATTGGAAAAGACCCTGATGCTGGGAAAGACTGAAGGCGGGAGGAGAAGGGGGCGACAGAGGATGAGATGGCTGGATGGCATCACCGGCTCGATGGATGTGAGTCTGAGTGAACTCCAGAGTCGGTGATGGACAGGGAGGCCTGGCGTGCTGCAGTCCATGGGGTCACAGAGTTGGACATGACTTAGTGACCAAACAACACAAGTTCTTTCAAGAATGGATTTCTGTCATCGGTGGGAGGTACGCATTGATTCCCAGCTTTCCAAGTTCCTTTATTTACTCTGCTTTGTTAAACGTTTGAACGTTTCAGACCTTCCCCCAAGACACTTAGCAGGATTTCTGTTCCTGTCCATCCTAAAATAATAAAGTTGCTTCGAACCATTCTTTTTAGGAGATCAGGTTGAATGCTTTTATTTGTTTGTTTTTTGGTGAATCTCTGCAGTAGCCCTGAAACAAAGTCTCAGCTTCTGATTCAGTTGTCAATTTTTCTTCCCACCCCAGGATGAGAAGCAAGACATTAATGGGAAAAAATATATATAAATAATGCCAAAGACGCAGTCATGGTTTCCAGGGTACCAAGCGACTATTGTATCTAAAGTTATGAGAAGTCCAGAGAATGCCCTGACCAAGGGCTCTTGGGTGTATTAGGGGACAGTGTTATAAGTGAAGGCCAGGGTTCCCTGTAAATGCAGAAAGAGAGATGTTCGCAGCATCTCTTTTCTTTTATTATTTTTTTAATTGAAGGATAATGGCTTTACAGAATTTTGCTGTTTTCTGTCAAATCTCAACACGAATCAGCCATAGGTGTACATATGTCCTCTCCCTTTTGAACCTCCCTCCCCATCCCACCCGTCTAGGTTGACACAGAGCCCCTGTCTGAGTTCCCTGAGACACAGAGCAAATTCCCATTGGCTGTCTATGTTACATATGGTGATGGAAGTTTCCAGGTTGCTCTTTCCATATATCTCACCCTCTCCTCCCCTCTCCCCAGGTCAGTAAGTCTATTCTCCTACCAAGCATAGCTTTAAAAAAAAATTATTTTAATGTTTTCTGTAATGGGGTGAGGGATAGAAAAGAGAAAGACAAACACCACATCACTAATGTGCAGGATACAAAATATGACACAAATGAAGTTATTTACAGAATACAAAAACTGAGACATAGAGAACAGGCTTAACGGTCCCTAGAGGATAAAGGGCAGGGCAGCGGTAAACCAGGAGCTTGGAATTTATAAATATAAAACTCCTATATATAATAGTAATTTATATAATAATGTAATACTATATAATAGTAATGTGGTATAATATCATATATAATAATATATAATCAACAAGGACTTACTCTGTAGCACAG
>NW_011479129.1:0-669 GCF_000754665.1 Bison bison bison | reverse complement strand
CCTCTACAGCATGTGGCATCTTAGCTCCCCAACCAGGGATTGGGCCTTCAACGTCTGAATTGGAAACTGAAAATCACCCAGTCGTGTCCAACTCGCCGCGACCCCATGGACTGTACAGTGCATGGAATTCTCAAGGCACCCCGCCCAACCTGGGGATCAGACCCAGGTCTCCCACATTCTTTACCAGCTGAGCTACCAAGGAAGCCCTCTGAATTGGAAGGTGAACTCGTAACCACTGGATTACCACGGGAGACCCCTGAGCATGGCGTTTAAAGTCTGCTCTGCCTGTTACTCTGGATAATAACCACTGTCCTGCATGGCGCCCTATGCTAGGAGCACTGAAACGTCTAGAACGGGATCTTCTAGAATGGGAGGAAACCACTTCCTCTTTGTCCAGCTGTCGTCCTCATCTTCCTGTCCAAGGTGGCCACTCTGATGAGAAGAAAACCTCAGGAGAGTCGCCTCTTTAAAGCGTGGTCGTTTGCTGACTTGTCAGGTGAAATCCAAGGGGAGGACACCTGCTGTTGAATTGACAGCCAATGAAAAGGTCAACTGGTCTCCAGGAAGCTCTTCTACAATCAATCAGGCAATTGACCTGCTGGGTCACAGTAGGGTTTGACCTTCCGTTTCTCCTCATGTTTCAGGAGGGTTGGGACTAACAGGAGCCTG
>NW_011479128.1:12772-14026 GCF_000754665.1 Bison bison bison | reverse complement strand
GCCAGCAAATTTGGAAAACTCAGCAGTGGCCACAGGACTAGAAAAGGTCAGTTTTCATTCCAATGCCAAAGAAAGGCAATGCCAAAGAATGCTCAACCTACCGCACAATTGCACTCATTTCACACGCTAGTAAAGTAATGCTCAAAATTCGCCAAGCCAGGCTTCAGCAATATGTGAACTGTGAACTTCCAGATGTTCAAGCTGTCTTTAGAAAAGGCAGAGGAAAGTGAAAGTGAAGTAGCTCAGTTGTGTCCGACTTTTTGGGACCCCGTTGACTGTATAACCCACCAGGCTCCTCCGTCCATGGGATTCTCCAGGCAAGAGTACTGGAGTGGGTTGCCATTTCCTTCTCCAGAGGATCTTCCTGACCCAGGGATTGAACCCAGGTCTCCCACATTGCAGGCAAACACTTTAACCTCTGACCCACCAGGGAAGCCCAAAAACCAGAGATTAAATTGCCAACATCTGCTGGATCATCGAAAAATCAAGAGAGTTCCAGAAAAACATCTATTTCTGCTTTATTGACTATGCCAAAGCCTTTGACTGTGTGGATCACAATAATTTAAGGTATATGCTAGTAATTATATGGTTTGTTTTTGGGGTGGTTAAAATGTTTTGGAATTATATTACAGTGATGGAGTGTACAACTTTGTGAATATACTAAGAAAACCATGTTGATATATGGCAAAACCAATATAATATTGTAAAGTAATTAGCCTCTAATTAAAACACATAAATTTAAATTAAAAAAATAAACATACCACATTTTCTGTTAAAAAAAAAAGAAAACTATATTCTATACTTTTAAAGGGTGAACCTCATGGTATGTGACATAGGTCTATAAAATTGTCAGTTAAAAACTTAAGGCATATTGGAGACGCACATAAACGCAGGTTCAAAGAATAGCCAGTTAACAGAGAAACACATTTTTGTAGACCTAGTGAAAATTTGGCTTATACTGATCTCTAGTGCATTCTTAACTTCACAGATTGATTCTAAAGAACTGGCAAGGGTTGACTGGCACCTTCACAAAGCTGAAAGCAAGCAGCACTTCTCTTTATTTCACTTTCCCTCCCTCTTTTTTCAACACCTTTCTTATAACAATTAACATAATGTCTCTGCTGTGGTGTGGATCTAAACCAGTAGTCAGAATTTTTTTTAAATAGCCAGAGTGTAAATGTTTTAGGCTTTGTGGACCATGAAATCTTTGTCACAACTATGCAACTCTTCAGCTGTAACATGAAAACAGCCATA
>NW_011479128.1:8244-9297 GCF_000754665.1 Bison bison bison | reverse complement strand
AGTATGCTCTATTAGGGCTTCCCTGGTAGCTCAGATGGTAAAGAACCCACCTTCAATGCAGGAAACCCCAGTTTGATCCCTTGTTCAAGAAGATCCCCTGGAGAAGTGAATGGCTACCCACTCCAATATTCTTGCCTGGAAAATTCCTTGGACAGAGGAGCCTGGTGGGCTACAGTCTATGGGTTCGCAAAGAGTCAGATACGACCATGCAACTAACACACAACACAACAGTATGCTCTATTAAGTTTAGCTAGTTACCATTCCTTCTTCTAACTCATTTTGTTCAGCCAAGTTCCCTGTTCACAAGGCAACTCAGAGGTGAAAGGATACATACATGCAAAAAGTTGATACAAGGTAGAAGGTAATAAATTTCCTGAAATAAATATATAGTGCCAGGGACATTAGAGGTGGGAGAAATGACATCAGCTTGGAGCAGAGTGTCAGGCAAAGCTTCATGAATCTCCAGACTTCTCAATTCTTTTCTCAAATATAAAAACAGTTATTGGTGCTTTGGGATATTAAACATTGACTTTTGGTAGTGTTGCTATTATTTTTTGATAGTACTGTTATTTTTTTTTAAAAAGGTATTATTTAGCCTTTTCAATGTGTGATTTTAACTTTTTCATTGTAAACTTGGGAGACCTTGGAGTCATGGATGGCCCTGTTGGAGCACCTTCCCCGTCATATAGTGGAAATCAGTTTGGGGAAAAGAGTTTATTCTGTCCTACTCCCTTCATGCATGTGTCTACTGAGTCATTTCCAGCCATGTAAATCTGCTATGTAATATACATGGTGAGATTATTTAGGGTTTGGGAAGTTAGGGAGAACCTCTATTCCTCAGCAGGCATTTGGGCAGCAGGTGAGGAAGTGAGACAGCTATGCAGTTCAAGTGTGGACATGCCTGCACACACTCATACACACACACATATACACACGCATGCACACTCTCACTTACTCACGCACAGCTGACTTGGCATCTGTGAGGATGGAGGTGGGGGACGCTGTGCCTGCTGAGCTACAAGTGCCTGCATGTCTGAGGCTGACTTTAAAGAC
>NW_011479128.1:4058-5397 GCF_000754665.1 Bison bison bison | reverse complement strand
ATATGGGTTAATACATGATAGTTTTCTCTTTCTGACTTACTTCACCCTGTATAACAGGCTCTAGGTTCATCCACCTCACTAGAACTGACCCACATTCATTACAAGGAACTTTTTGAAGATTATGAATATATTCAGTGCCTTGGCTGTGGTGATGGTGTTACAGATGTAGGCATGTGTCCAAACTCATCGAGATATATACATTGAATATGCGCAGATTTTCATGTATCAAGTGTACCTCAATAAACCTTACAAAAAGTGAGGTCTTCTTCAAGTCACCACAATACAAATGGGAAACAAACACAATTCTGGGGGTAGATAAGTCATGAGATGATTTCAGGCATAGGAGAATCTGGAGAGATGCCCATTGGGGAGATGTATAGAGGAGAAAATTCTGGGTGAACTCAGGTGGCAGAAAATAAGGCAAGAAATACTTGGAAAGTGGTTATAGATTCTTTTTGAGGCTGTGTCTGAAGCAGGTCACACTTGTGGTAAAGAATCCATCTGCAGTGCAGGAGACCAAGGTTCCATCCCGGGTCAGGAAGATCCCTTGGAAAAGGAAATGGCTACCTATTCCAGTATTCTAGCTTGGAGAATCCCATGGACAGAGGAGCCTGGCAGGCTATAGTCCATAGGGTCACACAGAGTTGGACACAACTGAAGTGACTTAGCACGCACTGAAGCAGAAAGATCTAGAATGGTCATGTTGCTTATATACCCAATTCGATACAAGAGCAAGAAACTTTTCTGGAGTAGGACTCTATTTACCTACTGAAACCATATGCCTATGCTTATTAATTATTTCTTAAAGTCTCAACACTGAGTATGATGAATAGGGTTGGCCAAAAAGTTCTTTCAGGTTTTTCTGTAAGCTGTTATGGAAAAACTTTTTTGGCAAACCCACTATTTGTTAAAGGGTTGGCTAGTAGGCTATGCACATTGTTTGGGGGTGTGAGGAGAAATGCCCATTCATATTCCCTTGCCAATAACAGTGCCAAAAAAGCTGCTTCTCACAAACCAGTCCAAAACTGGTACTGTTTTGAGTCCTTTTCCATGAAGACTGGGGAGGAGATAAGGTGTTGGAAGAATTTGCTTTATTTTTCTCCACCAAGAAAAATACAAGAGCAATGTTTTCAGTTTCATTGATACTAAGTAAGTGCACACATATAAGTAGGAATACACAGGAGTGAAAAGTTGAGAACAAATGATGACAGGCTTGGGAAGGAGACACCACAGGGAGAGGTAGAGTGCTCATTTGGGGAGGAAAAGTCCAAAGGTAAGGTACCAGCAGGGCTTCCCTTGTGGTTCAGCTGGTAAAGAATCCTCCTGCCAATGCAGGAGA
>NW_011479128.1:0-371 GCF_000754665.1 Bison bison bison | reverse complement strand
GCAGTGTGGTCTCTGGCTGCCTTCATTGAGAAACAGGCCAGAATGCAATGGCAGATTAATGTAGTTGGGAAGGAAGCAGTTGATTTTTGACAGTGGGGTCTGTGAAAGCCATTTGTGAGCTGGGCTGAGGAGATTAAATCTAAAAAGGCACTCAGCGTCTTGAATCTGAGATGACTTGTTCCAAAAGGCATCTTGAAAGGCCCTTACAGCTCGAGATCTATGTTCCTGCAGCCAGGCAGGGGGAACCAGATCTGTTTCAGAGAGAGAAGTTTTGATGATTATATTCAGCAAAGGACTGGGCAGCTTTTCTTAGTAGACAGTTTAGTGTTAAACAACTCTCATTGTTTGGGATGGTGCCTCCTTTTTTGTTC
>NW_011479127.1:11033-12019 GCF_000754665.1 Bison bison bison | reverse complement strand
GAATTACTAAGTGAGAGAAACCAATCCAAAAAGCCATATATACTGCACAATTCCAACTATATGATATTCTGGAAAACACAAAGCTACGGACACAGTGAGAGGATTAGCAGTTGCTGGAGGTGGGGGAGGGATGAGCAGGAGGAGCACAGAGGATTTTTAGGGCAGTGGCACTATCCTTTAGGGCTTTCCCGATGGCTCAAGCGGTAAAGAACTCGCCTGCCAATGCAGGAGACACAGGAGACTCGGGTTTGATCCCTTGGAGTAGGAATGGCAACCCACTTCAGTGTTCTTGCTTGGGAAATGCCATGGACAAAGGAGCTTGGCCGGCTACAGTCCCTGGGGTTGTAAAGAGTCGGACATGACTGAGCACACACTAGAACCCTAAAATGGTGGATACAGGTTATTATACGTTTATCTGAACCCACACAACACCAAGAGTGAACCATAATGTAAACTCTGGACTTCGGGTGACGATGGTGTGTCAGTGCAGGTTCATCAGCTGGAACAAACAGCACTCTAGGGGAGATGTTGATAATGGAGGAGGCTGTGTGTGGGGGGGGAGGGCAGGAGTTATATTAGAAATCGCTGCACCTTCCTCTCAATTTTGCTGAGAACCTAAAACTGCTCTAAAAAAATTTTTTTTTAAGTAAAATGAGAAAGCTTGAATTTGAGGGCATTTTATTTAGAATTCTGAATACAAGTACCGGAAGTTTCAAGCTTCCTGAACCTTCCGAAGGTGATAGGTCATAGGTGTCTGGTGAAATAGAAGACAAGATATTTTTGTTCTGGAAAATGAGAGAAGGCAGCAGTTGGGGCTCGGAAGGCAGCAGGGAGTTCAAGCAGAATTCCTGTGGCCTGTCCCTCTCTACGCCAGCATGTCTTTATATTCTCTCTCTTTTTCTCTCGCCCCGCCTCAGCCTTTTGTTCTTTCACACAGCTCCCCTCCTCAAGCTCACAGCCTCCCACAATCCCCTACTTACACAGAA
>NW_011479127.1:6510-7657 GCF_000754665.1 Bison bison bison | reverse complement strand
CCTTTTCCAGGGGGTCTTCCAGACCCAGGGATTGAACCCAGATCTCCTGCATTGCAGGCAGATTCTTTACCATCTGAGTCACCAGGGAAGTTCCACAATATGAATGTATTTAATGCCACTGAACTGTACACCCCAAAATGGCTCAAATGGTCAATTTTATGCTGTGGATATTTTAACAAAATAAATTTTTTAAGTACATCTTTACCCCAATAATTTGAAATGCCATATACTTTGTCATATACTAAATTGCCAAATATATTTGAGTCTCTTTCTAGACTTTCTCTAATCTATTCCACTGGTTTCTTTTCTATTCATGTACCAATATTACATTGTTTTCATTCTAAAGGCTTCATAGTATTTTTAATATATGTTGGGAAAAAATCATGAAATTTATGCCAACAAATTTGACAACTTAGGTGAAATGGAAAAAGTCCTTGAAAGACATAAACTATTGAAGCTCAATAAGAAATAGGTAACCTGTTTAGCCTTACATTGATTAAAGATATTGAATTTATTGAAAATATTTCTACAAAGAAAATTCCAGGCCCAACTGGCTTCATGGGAGTATTCCAATAAATATTTAAAGACAAAATGAGTCAATTCTCCACAAACTCTTCCAGGAAATTAAAGAGGAGAGACTATTTTCCAAATCATTCATGAGGTGGTCAGCATTACTCTATACCAAAATCAAACAAAAATTTTTTATAAGAAAACTATATACCAATGTACTTCAGAAACACTAATGCAAAAGTTCTTAACAAAATTTGAGCAAATCAAATTCAATAATATATAATAAGAAAAATACATAATATCTGAGTGGGTTTTATCCTAGGAATGCAAGATTAGTTCAATATTCAAAAATTAATCAGTGTAATTCACTATATCAATGATGAGAAAAACCATATGATCATGAATATGAGATAAATATCTCTCACATCTTCTTTATATATAATAGATTACATCTCAGCCATACAAAAGATGAAATCTTGCCATTTACAAAAACATGGATGGATCTTGAGGGTATTATGCTAAGTGAAATGTCAGAAGACAAATATTGTATGATTTCACTCATATGTGGAATATTAAAAAAAATAAATGAACAAACCAAATGAAACAAAAAACAAATATATAGATACAGAGTGCAGAG
>NW_011479127.1:4326-6410 GCF_000754665.1 Bison bison bison | reverse complement strand
TAGGTGAATGGATAAACTCTGGTATATCTCAACAATGGAACGTGATTCAATACAGAAAAGAAGTGAGCTGTCAGAAAAAGTCATGGAGGAAGCTTAAATGTATATTAGTAAGTGACCGAAGCCCATCTGAAAAGGTACATACTGTTTGATTCCAACTATATGACACTCTGGAAAAGGCACAACCATGGAGACAGTAAAAAGGTCAGTGGTTGCCAGGAACTGGGGGAAAGGGGGATGAATACGAAGAGCACAGAGGATTTTTGAGGCAGTAAAAAGAAATGGTCTTGTAATAACTAAAATACTAAATGAATAAATGGTAGCATTAAAAAAAAAGTCTATTAAGAAACAGGGCTGAAAATGGATGTGGTGATGGTTGTACAACATGAATGTATTTTTTTTTTTTTGCCACACCATTCAGCATGTAAGAGTTTAGTTCTCTGAAAGTGAAAGTATTAGTCGCTCAGTCGTGTCTGACTCTCTCTGACCCCCATGGACTGTAGCATACCAGGTTCCTCTGTCCATGGGATTTTCCAGGCAAGAGTGGGGTGCCATTGCCTTCTCTGCATGACTAGCTTACCCATTCGTAAATCTTAATTTAGGAATGCACGGCCTGTTTTCAAGTATCTGTACCCCTACCCTAGATTAACTATAAAATTGTCCCAATGCCCCTCACTGGTGCAAAGTGCAGCTGCCAACTTGATTATATGGAGCTGCTTGCCTAATCTTTTGGTCTCAAGATGACTTCTCAGTTTCATGGGCACTTTTTGTTCCCTCAGTCCCCCAATATTACCAGAGGAAGGGGGACAAGTTGGGTACAGGGGATCAACTGTATGTTGATGGATGAAAACTAAATTTTTGGTGGTGAGCATGTTCTAGTGTATAAAGAAGTAGAAATACGGGAATTCCCTGGTGGTCCAGTGGTTACGACTCCTCGCTTTCACTGTCAAGGGCCCAGGTTCAATCCCTGATAGGGCAACTAAGATCCTGCAAGCTGAAATAGAAATATAATGTTGTACACATGAAACTTATACAAAAGAATGTTACCTCAATTAAAAAAATTTTAGAAAAAGAAAAAAATGGCTGCCATTATTATCTTCTTTGTACTTGCATCCCTGTTCGATGCAGAGTAGCTGCTCCTATCAAGAACTGCGGCCCTTGAACCTGAGCTGGCCTTGGGACTTGCTCTGACCAATTGAATACAAAGTGTTATTCCTGGTCCAGGCCTATCTCAAAAGGCTGTGAGCATTTTTTTGCTGTTTCAGCTTACTCTTTTGCAACTCAGCTACCTCCCTGTGAACAAACCCAGGCTAGCCTTGGGAGATGTGAGACCGCACGGAAGAAATACAATCTAACTAGCTGAGGCTATCTCAGACCAGCCTGTCCCCAGCCAACCTGGCAGTTGATGTCACAGACGTGGGCATGAGCCAAGTGCATCAGTGGGACTTAGCCCAGATTGCCAGTCTGCTAAATCCAGAGTTGGTACTTTAAGGTAGGGGTCCCCAACCTCTGGGATCTCATGCCAGATGATCTGAGGTGGAGCTGATGTAATAATAATAGAAATAAAGTGCACAATAAATGTAATGCACTTGAATCATCCTGAAACCACCTCTCCACCCCCTGGTCCATGAAAAAATTATTTTACATGAAACCCATCCCTCATACCATAAAGGCTAAGGACCACTGCCTTAAGGCACCAAGCTTTGTGGTTGGTTGGTTGGTTTGTAGCAAAAGCTCACTGACTCAGTATGACAAAGGACTTTTTTGATGAGGAGCCTAACCCTCTCGGATGCTGGCTTCCTTAAAGTTGGAGAGTTTGAGGGACACTGTTTGGTAAAGTAACCAAGCAGGACCCTATGGGGGCCTTCCCAAGACAGACACCTCCCCTGACCCATGTCCTCCACCTGCCTCTTGTCTGTAGGAAAACTTTAGCCTTCTAGCCCTTCCCTGGGTTCCAAAGAATGTAATCAGAGTTGTGAGAAAATGCAGAAAGACAACAGTCAAGCAGGACAAAATACTGATAGTTTAGCCCTTAAACAAAGTCAGGGACCTTTAGTTCCTCCTCAAAGGCTAGAGATAATATTCTG
>NW_011479127.1:2686-2948 GCF_000754665.1 Bison bison bison | reverse complement strand
CGCCCCTCCGCCCCAGGAAGGCTGGCAGGCCCACCCAGCTTCACCTGGTGGGAGGTTCACACAGGAGATTGTTATTCAGAGCTGGGTTTCACACCTTCTGGCATTCCATGCTAGCCTAGTTTTTAATAAAAACAACCCTATTTTGGTGCCTTAAACCTATTTTTCACCATCTGGCATACCCTTGTGCCTCTTATGTTTCTTCTTCTAGTACAGCCTGACAGGAAAAAACCAACAGTGGGACTAGAAGCTCTCCACCAAAGAG
>NW_011479127.1:0-599 GCF_000754665.1 Bison bison bison | reverse complement strand
TCTTAGATGCTTTACGCAACCAATCACGAATCGTGCTCCATGGGAAACGTCGGCTCCCACGGAAAGCTGGTAAAGTGGGGCAGGGCCTCGCGCAGACTCCGCTTGGCTTTGAATGGCCGCTCGCGATACGACAGGAGCTTTAGAGAATAGGCGGGTTCCGTGACGGGCAAAGTGCTGTGATCCCTGCCGTGGCCCTCCCTGCCACCAGGGGGCTTTGTCACCCCTCAGGCTCATTTCACTCACAGGACACTCCTTGATTTGAGGTGTCTGGGACGGGGAGGGGCTGATCTGTAAGAGATCTGTGACGGACTGGACCACCAATGAGAGAGCAAGGCTCCCGGCCTCCTAGGCGGCTGCTCTTCCGGCTCCGGTCCTGGAGGGCCTGTGTTGGTGGCACTGCCCTGGGCTAGGTGGTAGGGTCTGATGGCGTCCGCAGAGCCCCCATTTGGAGGTCAGGTCATGCACCCGCAGAGGAGCCCATCCTGCCGTGTGGCCCTTTTGCAGGGTGATGGGCATTGCTCAACGAAAGGTCGCAAGAGATTTTGTCTTTCATCCCTGGGCCTGAGGCATGCGAGGGGGCTCTGAGCCCCCCTCCCATG
>NW_011479126.1:18372-19466 GCF_000754665.1 Bison bison bison | reverse complement strand
AATCTTTACTGAGCAAGGCCCTGATCATCAGAGAAAACCCAGTTTTTCCTACCACCAGTTCCTCCCACCAGGAAACTTACACAATCCTCTTAGCCTCCATCAAAGGGCAGATAGGAAAAACAAGAAGAACCACAATCCCACAGTGACTAAAACCAAAACCACATTACAGAAAGTTAATCAGCATGAAAAAGCAGAAAATTATGTCCCAGATGAAGGGACAAGATAAAATGCCAGGAAAAAAATTAAATGAAGTGGAGATAGGCAACCTTCCAGAGAATATCACAAGATTGTCTGAATTAAAACAATATCTAACACATAGTATGAACTTAATGAAAAAGTTGTTAAAGGAAATGAAAATCCTTTTAAATCTACCAGAATACATTTATAATGGCATATTTCTGGGCATTATGCCTATGTAGAAGAAACAATGTTTTTGATAGATTTGTATTCATGAGCCTCACATCTCACCATGTAGGCAGATTTCTAACTTCACTATCATATCAGTCTTAACCTCTCAATAATCATGGAAGAAATAGTAATCTTGAGAACTACCTATCTCTGTGCCCATGTACTAATCTGTCAGAAAATGTAGACATTTAGAAGACTCAGGAATGTTTGCTTTTCTTTTCAAGTGCCTTACGAATAAAATTATAAAAGGTCTGCGACACACAATAGTTAGAGTAGTATTTCTCAAAGAGTAATCAGAATTACCTTGGCTGCATCTTTAATAATCAGATTTGTGGGCCCACCCACAGAGATTTGACTTTTGGCCATATGCCACAACAATGGATAAACCTGGAGGATATTATGTTAGGTGAAATGAATCAAGCACAAAAAAGAGAAATATTGAAAGGTCTCATTTGTATGTGAAATCTAAAAGAGTCAGATTCCTAGAAGCAGAAATTAGAATGGTAGTTATCATGGGCTACAGTGCTGGGGGAAAAGGAGAGATGCTGACTGAAGAGTACAAAGTTACAGTTATGGAGGATGCATAAATCTAGAAATCTAATATTCATCATGATTACTATAGTTAATAATACTGTATAGAATACCAGAAATGTGATAATAGTGTATATTTCAGGTGCACACATCAC
>NW_011479126.1:13682-14275 GCF_000754665.1 Bison bison bison | reverse complement strand
GGGAAATACCATGGACAGAGGAGTCCATGGGGTCATGAAGAGTCGGACACGACTGATTGACTAAACAACAACAAAAGTGTCTGCTTCACTGTTGATTCTATATCTATAATTCATATTATGCCAAATAAAAGTGAACAATTATTGTTCCCACTCTCATATGCAATTATGAGGGAGTTGGGGGAGGGACAGAGTGGGAAGTTGGAGTTAACAGATGTAAGCTTTTATATATAGAATGAATAAACAATAAGGTCCTACTCTCTAGTACAGAGAAGTATATTAAATATTTTATAATAAATCATAGAAGAAAAGAATATAAGAGTAAAGAATGTATATAAAGAAGAATGAAAAGAATAAATCACTTTGCTGCACAGTAGAAATTAATACAACCTTGTAAATCAGTAATATTTCAATAAAAATGTGGATTAAAATTTTGTCTGGGAGAATGACATTGAAACATGTATAATATCATATATGAAATGAATCACCAATCCAGATTCGATGCAGGATACAGGATGCATGGGGCTGGTGCACTGGGATGACCCAGAGGGATGGTATGGGGAGGGAGGTGGGAGAGGGGTTCAGGATGGGGAACA
>NW_011479126.1:11729-11845 GCF_000754665.1 Bison bison bison | reverse complement strand
AGAGATAAAACGGGATACAGTCCAAGAATGGGTGGCTGGGCCAATTTTCTGTTTTTTCACAAAAACCTTTCTGGGCTAGCTGGATTGGGACTACATATTGGAATATATCAGGAAGC
>NW_011479126.1:8913-10233 GCF_000754665.1 Bison bison bison | reverse complement strand
ACCAACACAACATTGTAAAGCAATTTTCCTCCAATTAAAAAATAAAAAAAAAGCTTCAAAAACAGTAAAAATAAATAAATAAAAAAATAAACAAATATTGGTTTCAGGTACCAGATTGCAGTATAACATACATTATAAAAAGCGTCAATAACTAAAATTATTTTTATTATTTATTTTTTTCTAAAATATATACCATAAATGTTCCCAAAGAATAAACTTCTGCTATACCAAAATATAAGGGAAAAAAGAGGGGCAAAAAAACAAATAGGAAAACAATTAGGTTATTGTTTATATTGTAAAAATATTTCAAATAGATTTTTGGAAAAATAAAAATTAAATCCCCTCTCAAATAATAGTATGGGAAAACCTAACATTAAATTTCATCAAATTCAATATGCTACAAAACTACATTTAACCCATTAAGGATAATATATATGGGATCATATTATGCTCCATGTGATACTGATTTAATTGAGTTTTATTATAAATAGAAGGAAGAAATTACTCAAACTATATTGAGAAATTCAACTGAAATTCTGTTGAGTATTATCTAAAATCATAAATAAAAATTTCAAATAGAATAGCCATGTCAACAAAACTTATCAGATCCAATTAAAGATGATAATCAACAAAGTTTTCTGTTTATTACTAAAGTTTGAAACACTAATAGATTCTTCAAGGTTCTAAATATATTATATATACAAACTGTCTCTTTTCGATGACTCTATTCCTCATTATCATTTATAGAAATATATCTGCAAACATGTGCTAGCTAACCCTCATCACATTACTCTAGGAAAATTCATCTGGGAATGAAATTTATCAGTATGGTGGTATAAAATTCAAGCAAATTCACTCTGTTTAAGTGCTTTATGATTAATTATTTGATATTCTACATCAATGATTATGAACAGAACAATTTTGGATCTGTGCTAACTTGTGAAGTTCACTTGAGTGATGGGTAGTTTATCATAAACTAACTGATATGTATATCTGAGCTGATGGTTTTCCAAGGTCTGGAGGTAGGAAAACAGTCATTAGATAATTGATATCAGGCATGTGTTTGGTAAAATACAGTCTATTATAAAAACAAAGCAACTAAGTTTCTGGAAAAATTTCAGCCATCAGGTTTGGGATAAGGACAGGATACTGGGAGAAAAATGACCACTGATTAGATATATATACAAGTGCTATAAGCTTCAGGGAATAATAATGTAGACTAAAAGGGATTTTCCATGTTAAAGAGAAACTACTTAAAATTATAAAAGTGTTCAAACAAAGTATCCTGGGAAGAAACTGGCAGTTCCATATAGAGAGATA
>NW_011479126.1:4200-5079 GCF_000754665.1 Bison bison bison | reverse complement strand
TGGCAGTGGCAGCAGCAGTTCTGGAAAGTGCCCCTTGATATAAGCCCTCTCAGAAGTCACCATTAACCCTAAGAGAGAACCCATAGAACCCATGGCTGGGTCACCTCGGGTCAAACAGTAAACAAGGAGGGAGTGCAACACCACACATCAGCAGATAAAGTTTTCCTAAGTACAGCCCTGCCCACCAGAGCAAGACTCAGTTTATCACAATTAGGAAGCTTACACAAGCCTCTTAGACTCATTCACCAGAGGACAGACAGAAGAACCAAAAAGAACCACAGTCTTGCAGCAACTAAAATAAAACCGCATCACACAAAGTTAATGAAAAAGATAAGGATTATGTCTCAGATGAAGGGGCAAGGTAAAACTCTGGAAAAAAATAACTAAATGAAATGGAGATAGGCACCCACACAGAAAATAATTCAGGATAGTGATAGTGAATATGATCCAACATCTCAGAAAAGAATGGAGAAGATTCAAGTAATGTTTACCAAAAGCCTAAAGAATTAAAGAAGATGAACCAAGGGAGAACAACAGATAACTGCCCTGGAAGACAGAATGGTGGAAATCACTGCCACAGAACAGAATATAAGGGGAAAAAAATGAAAAAAAAAAAAGAGAGAGAGAGAATAACTCATCCTAAAGGACCTCTAGGACAAGGTTAAATGCACCAACATTCTCATTATAAGGGTCACAGAAGGAGAAGAGAGAGAAAGGACCTGAGAAAATATTTGAAGAGATAATAGTGAAAGCTTCCATAATATGGGGAAAGAAGGTCAGTCCAGGAATCAGAGTCCCAGGCAGGATAAACCCAAGGAGGAAAACACTGAGAAACATAGTAATCAAGCTAAAATATTAAAGACAAAGATAAAATATTAA
>NW_011479126.1:0-390 GCF_000754665.1 Bison bison bison | reverse complement strand
TTAAAAAATAATTGTAATATATGGTGGAACTATATGTAACTTTGTTCTGCATTTTCCAAGTTTCCTGTAAATGTATTATCATACTTCTATAATTTAAAAAGTAAAAAAAAAAGACAGTGAAAAGAAAAGTGAAAAAAATTATAGCTAAGAAAATGTAATATGGCATGGGGATATTAAAAATACAGGGTTGTTAAAATGTGTTTGAATTTATGAGATTAGCTAGTTAAAATAATCACATGCATGTATAGATTACTATCTGTAAGACATATATGCAAAAAAAATAAGATAAAGGAATGCAAACATAACACTAAGGATAATCATCAAATAACAAAGGAAGACAAGAAGAGAGGAATGACAATAAAAGAACTAAAAATAATAAGATAACATTTA
>NW_011479125.1:9458-9961 GCF_000754665.1 Bison bison bison | reverse complement strand
ATACACAGGACTTTGTATAAAATAGATAAGCAACAAGGATATATTATACAGTACAGGAGATTATAGTCATTATCTTAATAACTTTTAATGAAGTATCATCTGTAAAAATGCAGAACCACTATGCTGTACTTCTGAAACTAACATAATATTGTAACTCAACTATACTTCAATTTTTCAAAACCTTAAAAAAATATTTTTAAGAGGGTAAAATTCATTGTAGGCATTTATTTCTGGGCTTATTGAATGGTTACTCTTGAGTGTCCAAGCCTTATACTAACATGCCAAGGCCTATCACATAAATGTTTCTTCCACTCTCCTCATCACTCCATTGAAAGACCATCCCTTCATTGAATCTACTCATCATCTTAGAATCAGATATCCTCTTAGTATTATGCCCATTTTCAAGGAGGATTCTCTATATCTTTCTGCCCCTGCCTCGCAAGCCCACCTGCTCTCCAATTAGGAATAGTCAGAAAAGATTCCTATTTTTCCACTTTAATATC
>NW_011479125.1:4785-5511 GCF_000754665.1 Bison bison bison | reverse complement strand
AACTGACCTTTTCCAGTCCTGTGGCCACTCCTGAGTTTTCCAAATTTGCTGGCATATTGAGTGCAGCACATGCAATCAAACACATATTTTTTAAAAAATTAATTAATATATTTTAATTGGAAGATAATTACTTTGCAATATTGTGATGGTTTTTGCCATACATCATCATGAATTGACTGCAGGTATACATGTGTTCCCCACACAACCTGAACCCTCCCCACCCCATCCCTCTGGGTTGTCCCTGAGCACCAGCTTTGGGTGCCCTGTTTCATGCACTGGTCATCTATTTTACATATGGCACCCTATTATACAGAATGAAGTCAGTCATAAGGATAAAGACAAATACTGCATATTAACACATATATATGGAATTTAGAAAGATGGTATCAATGATCCTATGACAGCACAGGAGACCCAGATGTAAAGAATAGACATTTGGACTCAGTGAGAGAAGGCAAGGGTGGGATGATTTGAGAGAAAAACATTCTCTCAAAAAAGCACACATTTTTTTGTAGAAGATTTCTGCTAGTCTCTTGAAGATTATTGCTAGTCACAAGGAACAGATGTCACCATGAAAGATTTTAATTCTTTTCTAGATATGATCAGATACAAGAGTTGTGCTGTGTTGTGCTTAGTCACTCAGTTGTGTCTGACTCTTTGCAACCCTTTGGACTGTAACCCACCAGGCTCCTCTGTCCATGCGGATTCTCTAGGCAAGAATACTGG
>NW_011479125.1:0-640 GCF_000754665.1 Bison bison bison | reverse complement strand
TTTTCATTCCAGTCCCAAAGAAAGGCAATGCCAAAGAATGTTCAAATTACTGCACAATTGCACTCATCTCACATGCTAGCAAAGTAATATTCAAAATTATCCAAGCTAGACTTTAACAGTTTGTGAACAGAGAACTTCCAAAAGTTCAAGTTGGGTTTTGAAAAGGCAGAGGTACCAGAGATCAAATTACCAACATCCATTGGATCATAGAAAAAGCAAGGGAGTTCCAGAAAATCATCTGCTGCACTGACAATAATAAAGACTTTGACTAACCCCGAGTCCCTGAAGGACAAGGCAAGAGGCCAATGCCTAATCTGTAGACAGGTGGGGCATTGGGCCAAAGAGTGTCCAAACGGTGACAAGTCCCCTAAAATGGCTTGCTAAAAATGCCATCAACTGGGACATTGAATGGCACTCTGTCCTCGGGACCCAAGAGCCTCAAGGTCAAGCACCAAGCTTTCCCTCATGATGGTTCAACAGGACTGAAGCGGCCCACTCCAGTCAGCCGGCCTGTCACAGATAACCATCAGTGGGCTGGAGCCAAGGGTGTAACTGGATGTGGCAGGTAGGTCCTAGAATTTCTTGGTTGACACAGGGGCTACCTACTCTGTCTTGATCTCCTACTCTGGAGACTTCTCCT
>NW_011479124.1:9698-10343 GCF_000754665.1 Bison bison bison | reverse complement strand
GGTTCCGCGGCAACTGGGCGTTTCGGTTGCTGGTGTCTCGCCGCAGGTAGGGGGATGGAGCGAGTGGACGGTTGGTGCTTGGGGACTCTGGGGGATGTGTCCTATCCCGCGGGAGCCGGGTTTTGGCCCTTTCTCTTCCCTCTGTCCCTGGCCGGCTGAGCTCATCAACAGCCCAGGGGCCATTCCACACCGAGATTCAATCTGCAAACGTCCGTCTGCTTAGGCGCTTTGCTTCTTGTAATATCTTTCATTGGGTTGGGTTATTCAGCCCACCCTGGCTCTCTTAACTGCGGCACTATTGCCGTTTGGAGTCGGAAAATGCTCCATTGTGGTGCTGTCCTGCGCACTGTAAGATGTTGAGCAGCATCCTTGGTTTCCACCCAATCGATGCCAGTAGCACCTCCCTCCCAGTTCTGACAGCGTCCTGACATTGCCACCTGTCCCTGGGAGGCAAAGTCGCCCCTGGTTAAAAACCAGTGAGCTACACTTGGTGTGTGCTGTGAAGAAGATAGGTGAGCTGGGTGCCCAAGATGCTTAAATCTAATTAGAAAAGTCTCTCAAGAAGCAATGCTGAAAACATAGCCAGAGAATTGGCTAAGAACTAAGATGCATTGTGAAAGTGTTACCCGCTTAATTGTGTCCGAC
>NW_011479124.1:4687-6043 GCF_000754665.1 Bison bison bison | reverse complement strand
CTCAGTCTCTTCTACCTCCCTTTTTCTTAAGCCTGTAGGTTTTTTTCAGCTTTGACACGTTCTTAGTTTCCTACTGCCACCATAATGCATTACCACAAATTTACTGGCTTAAAACGACACAAACTTATCATCGTACCATTTTGTAGGGTAGAAGGCCAACGCGGGTCTCACTGGGCGTAAATCCCTTCTGGAAGCTCTCTGGAAGAATCTGTTTCGTCATCCTTTCCAGCTTCTAGGGACCACCCACATTCCTTGGTTCATGGCTGTTTCCTCCATCTTGAAAACCAGCAAGGTTTCATCTCTGTGGCAATCCACCCACTGCCACGTTTCCCCCCCTCCCAAGAACCCCCAACTCTTTCCTGGGGTTCTATCCTCTTCCACTTTTAAAGACTGGTGATTACACTGGATCCACCTGAATAGCCGGGATCCTTGTCCTACCTGAAGATCAGCTGATGGGCAGCCTTAGTTGCATCACCTTAATGCCCTTTGCCACCTAGATTAATTTTCAGTTTCCCAAGCTTAGGATGTGGGCATCTTGGTGGGGGCCAGGGGACCTTATTCTGGCTGCCACCACACATGCAGAATTGACCCGTTCATCTTCATCCCTATTCCTTCTCTTTGTGATTTCCTTTGTAGTTTCATCACCTTGATATTCTGCTTGACCCCCTCAGCCAGACATTTGGCAACATCCTGAATTCTTCCTGCGGTTCCTCAGTTTCACCCACTGCCAAGCTCTGTAACACCCCCACACCTTAAGACCTTGGAGACACTCGAAGGGCCCCTATTTCAGGTGACAGAAAGACTGCATAGATGGAGATCATTTCCCTCCTCGCAGAAAGTCCCATCTATCAGACAGCACAGAATTCTAGATCAAGTCTCAGCTCTGCTCGGCCCCGAGTATTAAATGGCTGTAGACGTTGCCTTCCTGGGACAAGGTGGTTATGTGCTCTTGCTGCTTCCTTTTCGTCCACTGCGCCGGTCAGCTTCTCTGCATCCTCTCTTCAAGCCTGTGTGAAATCACGTGACTAGCAGCTCACGTTCTATGTAGCTGACGGGTTTGTGACCACCCCTTTCTTTCTTGCAGTTTCTTGTTTATCCTTATGCTCTTCTTAGGATATGCTTTTCTCCCCAACACAAGTTTCCACATGGGGCTGAGTGGGTTTGGGGGCCAGAGCAGAAGGGTAATCTTCCTTATACATATAGTGTCTTCTGCTGCTGCTTAACATGTATGCAGAGGGAGAAGGATCTTCCTTGAGTATTTTTTTCCCTGCTGCTTCTTAAATGTTTGTGCTGAAGAAAGCAAGCCCTTCCCTTGGCAAACTCCACCTATGAATCCTTTTCCAGCAAGAAGGAATG
>NW_011479124.1:0-609 GCF_000754665.1 Bison bison bison | reverse complement strand
GCCTGGTGGGCTGCCGTCTATGGGATCGCACAGAGTTGGACACGACTGAAGTGACTTAGCAGCAGCAACCTAACTCTGAATCCAGTTTATGGGTTTATCTTTTCCATCGCACAATACACTGCATGTGAATCGAAGACTATTTTATCAACTGATCAACTTTTCAGTTTTCATTTCTAAAGATTATACCTTAATTATTTCACATATGAGATTTATTATGCTGCATGATGTCAGGCAAGAAGATGGAATCAAGAACTTCTTCACTGATGTCTATGATTTATACATAAAGGTATGGAATGTTCTGTACCTTGTAAAATCTGATTATAAAAGACATGCCAACTATGACAGGACACTGGCCTGTAGAGGGAACCCCCTTAGATGCCCAGTTTTCCTCCTTGCTTAGCTTCCCCCCAGCAGGACTGTTCCTCACAGCTCCCTCAGCAGGCAGGTCTCTATCAGCAGCTTAACACACATGCAGGACAACTCGTAGTCATTTTTAGATCAGTTTCATTCTTTCCCTTTTGGTGCACATAGTTGATTTTATGAGGGAACCATAACTAGAGACACAGAAGCAGTCTATATAAGGGAATTTGCTTCATGATTTTATTTCAG
>NW_011479123.1:10059-10889 GCF_000754665.1 Bison bison bison | reverse complement strand
CTAAAGCAACTAGAAATATAAGAATAAAAACAACCATAGTTATAGAAGGAAAGAAATAATAGTCAAGCAGAAAAAAAAATTTAAAAATGAAGGAAACAATGTCAAAGATCAATAAAACTAAAAGCTGATTCTTTGAAAAGATAAACAAAGTTGACAAACTATTAGCCAGACTCATCAAGAAAGAAAAGGGAGAAGACTCAAATCAATAAAATTAAAAATGAAAAAGGATAAGTGAAATGAAAAACAGCATAGAAATTCCTTTAAAAACTAGGGAAAAAATCTAACATATGACCCAGCAACCACACTATAGGACTTAAGGAGGGAGCTTTGAAGGAGGAAATGTTTAACACACTCAGAATCCCCCTCATGCACAAGGACAGAGGGAGCTTCGGCACCTCAGAGGGGACTGCAGCAACAGGTGCATGGAAGACAATGTGGAGAGAATTCAGCATTCAAAGAACCAGCTTTTGGCTTTGTTGATTTTTGCTATGGTCTCTTTTGTTTCTTTTGCATTTATTTCTGCCCTAATGTTTAAGATTTCTTTCCTTCTACTAAACCTGGGGTTCTTTATTTCTTTCTTTTCTAGTTGCTTTAGGTGTAGAGTTAGGTTATTTATTTGACTTTTTTCTTTTTTCTTGAGGTCTGCCTGTTTTGCTATTAACCTTCCCCTTAGCACTGTTTTTACAGTGTCCCACAGGTTTTGGTTTGTTGTGTTTTCATTTTCATTCGTTTCTATGCATATTTTGATTTCTTTTTTGATTTCTTCTGTGATTTGTTGGTTATTCAGCAGCGTGTTATTCAGCCTCCGTATGTTGGAATTTTTAATAGTT
>NW_011479123.1:9239-9959 GCF_000754665.1 Bison bison bison | reverse complement strand
ACTAGCTTTGTTTGTAGTGATGCTTTCTAAGGCTCACTTGACTTCACATTCCAGAATGTCTGTCTCTAGGTCATTGATCACACCATCGTGATTATCTTGCTCGTGAAGATCTTTTTTGTACAGTTCTTCTGTGTATTCTTGCCATCTCTTCTTAATGCTAACAACTATAAAGAAAGAAATTGACAGTAACACAAAAACAATGGGGGATTTTAATAACCCAGTCACACAAATGGACAGATGATCCAGAAAAAAAAATTAATAAGGAAACACAAGCCTTAAGTAATACATTGGATGAGATCGACCTAATTGATATCTATAGAACATTCCACCCCAAAACAGCAAAGTATAATTTTTTTCCTCAAATGCACATGGTATATTCTCCAAGATAAATCACATCTTGGGTCACAAATCAAGCCTTTGTGAACTTAAGGAAATTGAAATTATATCTTGCTTAAATACAATACCAGAATATTATATCTCATTTATAGGAAAAAATTTGAAAAACACAAACACATGGAGGCTAAAAAATACACTTCTAAATAGCCAAGATGTCACTGAAGAAATAAGAGGAAATTTTTAAAATCTAGAAATGGATGATAATGAAAACATGGCAAAAGCCTATGGGATGCAGTAAAAGAAGTGCTAGGAGGGAAGTTTATAGCAATACTATCCTACCTCAAAAAATGAGAAATGCATCAGATAAACAACCTAACCTTATAC
>NW_011479123.1:7678-7783 GCF_000754665.1 Bison bison bison | reverse complement strand
CCATGACAGTTCTAACTGTTGCTTCCTGACCTGCATACAAATTTCTCAAGAGGCAGATCAGGTGTTCTGGCATTCCCATCTCTTTCAGAATTTTCCACAGTTTAT
>NW_011479123.1:4058-6232 GCF_000754665.1 Bison bison bison | reverse complement strand
ACACAAACAACTCAGGCAGCTCAATATAAAACAAAAATGGGAAAAAAGACCTAAACAGACATTTATCCAAAGAAGACATGCTGTTCAGTTGCTAAGTCATATCTGGCTCACTACTACCACATGCACTGCAGCACGCCACACTCCTTTGTCTTCCACAATCTCCTGGAGTTTGTTCCAATTCTTGTCTATTGAGTCAGTAATACTCTATTCCTCTGTCAAGCCCTTCTTTTGCCATCAATCTTTCCAGCAACAGGATGTTTCCCAATGAATTGGCTCTTCACATCAGGTGGCCAAAGTGTTGGAGCTTCGGCTTCAGCTTCAGTACTTCCAATCAATATTCAGGGTTGATTTTCTTTCTGTTAGGATTGACTGCACTCCCATAGACTCTCAAGAATCTTTTCCAGCATCAAGATTTGAAAGGATCAGATCTCTGGCACTCAGTCTTCTTTATGATTCAATTCTCACATTTGTACATGACTGCTGGAAACACCATAGTTTTGACTATATGGACCTTTGTTGGCAAAGTTATGTCTCTGCTTTCAATACACTGTCTATATTTATCAAAGATTTCCTTCCAAAGAGCTAGTGACTTTTAATTTCATGGATGCAGTCACCATCCGCAGTGATTTTGGAGCCCAGGAAAATGAAATCTGTCACTATTTCCACTTCTCTTTCTATTTCCTATAAAGTGATGTGACTGAAAGCTATGATCTTAATTTTTTGAAAGTTGAGTTTTAAGCCAGCTTTTTCACTCCCCTCTTTCAGCCTCATCAAGAGTGCCTTTATCTTGTTTCCTGTTTGTAATTCATCCAGCCTGGCATTTTGTATGATGTTCTCTGAATAGAAGTTAAATAAGCAGAATCACAAGTTGTACTCCTTTCCCAATTTTGAACCAGTCCATTGTTTCATGTCCATTTCTAACTTTTGCTTCTTGACTCAAATACAGGTTTATAAGGAGACAGGTAAGTGGTCTGGTACTCCTATCTCTTAGAGAATTTCCCATAGATGTTTGTGATCCACATAATCAGTGGTTTAGCATAGTCAATAAAGCAGAAGTAGATGTTTTTCTGAAATCCCTTTGCTTTCTCTATGATTCAATGAATGTTGGCAATTTGATTTCTGATCCCTCTGACTCTTCAAAATCCAGCTTTCAGTTCACATGCTCTTGAAGCCTATCTTCTAGGATTTTGAACAAAACCTGAGTACAGTGTGAAATGAATGCAATCGTATGGTAGTTTGAATGTTCTTTGGAATTGCCCTCTTTGGGATTGGAATGGAAACTCACTTTTTCCAATCTAGTGGCCACTGTTGAGTGTTCCAAATTTGCTTACATGTTGAATGCAGCACTGTAATAGCATCATCTTTTAGGATTTTAATTATCACAGCTGGAATTCTATCATCTCTACTAACTTGCTCTTAGTAATGTTTCCTAAGGTCCACTTGACCTCACACTCAAGGATACCTGGCTCTAGGTGAGTGACCACAGCTTCGTGGTTATTTGGGTCATTAATATTTTTTTTGTAGAGTGTTTCTTTGTATTCTTGCCACCTCTCCTTAACCTCATCTGCTTCTATTAGCTCTTTATGATTTCTGTCTTTTGTTATGCCCATTTTTGCAAGAAATGTTCTCTTGACATATCCACTTTTCTTGAAGAGATCTCTAGTCTTCCCATTCTATTGCTTTCCTTAATTTCTTCACATTGTTCATTTAAGGAGGCTTTATTATCTTTTGTTGCTATTTTCTGGAACTCTTCATTTAGTTAGGTATACATTCTCCCTTGTCCCTTGCCTTTTTCTTTCCTCAGATTATTATTATTATTATTTTTTTTTTTTTGCCTCAGCTATTTGTAAAATTTCCTCAAACAAGCACTTTGCCTTCTTGCATTTAATTTTCTTTGGGATGGGTATAGTCATTGCTTCCTGTACATATGAACCTAGATCCATACTTCTTCAGGCACTCTGTCTACCAGATTTAATCCCATGAATCTATTCGTCACCTCCACTGTATAATCATGAGGGGATTGCTTTAGGTAATATTTGGATTGCCTAATGGTTTTCCTTACTTTTTTCAATTTAAACCTGAATTTTGTAGTAAGGTATTGTTTTGCTTTGGCTCCATCCCTTCATTCTTTCTGGAGTTCTTTCTCCACTGATCTCCAGTAGCATATTGGGCAC
>NW_011479123.1:0-588 GCF_000754665.1 Bison bison bison | reverse complement strand
TCTTTTTTTTTTTTTTTTTTTGATGTTTGTTCTAGAAGGTCTTGTAGGTCTTCATAGATTCAGTTAACTTCAGTTCTTTGGCATCAGTGGTTGGGGCACAGACTTGGATTACTCTGGTATAGGTTTGCTTTAGAAAAAAACTTAGATAATTCTGTCATTTTTGAGGTTGTACCCAAATACTGCATTTCAGACTCTTTCATTGACTATGAGGGCTACTCCATTTCTTTTAATAAATTCTTGCCCACAGTAGTAGATATACGGGTCATCTGAATTAAATCCATCCATTCCCATCCTGGAAATCAATGTTCTGCATTATTTGAGAAGTGCTGACTGCTTATTTAAAATAAGAAGATATGATCTAATTGGTTATGTCTGGGAGTAATGATGGAGAAGGCAATAGCAACCCACTCCAGTACTCTTGCCTTGAAAATCCCATGGATGGAGGAGCCTGGTAGGCTGCATTCCAGGGGGGTCACGAAGAGTCAGACATGACTGAGTGACTTCACTTTCACTTTTCAGTTTCATGCATTGGAGAAGGAAATGGCAACCCACTCCAGTGTTCTTGCCTGGAGAATCCCAGGAATGGGG
>NW_011479122.1:31193-32107 GCF_000754665.1 Bison bison bison | reverse complement strand
CACAGAATAGGGGTTAGGGGAGAGGAAGCACTGTAAATATCTATCTACTAAAAAAGTAGCAATACACTTTTCTTTTCCAACAACCTATGTAAATATTGGATGCATTTGTAAACCGGGTCTTTAAAACTGCATAGATATATATTCTATCACCTATTGAGATTCTGAAGTGTTTACTAAATAACACATTAGGGAAATATTTGGGGGGAAATGGAATGTATTACATTAGGCTTATAGGAGAGCATAAAAAGAGAAAGAATAGAGACATAAATCATATTTTAAAAAGCAAGAGTCTGGATTTGCTGTGCTCCACACTTTGGTAATAAGTACATTAGCAATTACAAATGATTCTTGAATAGCTGTGGTGTTAGAAAACCCACCAGCTATAATAATTATAATCCAAGCTTTTCAATAAGCTATTTTCCCTGAAACAGCAGAAAAGAGGGTGCCATGGGAATTCATGATATTTATATACATTTACCATTACTTTTGTTTGGCAGTAAACTTTATTTCCAGGTGCTAGGCCACTGCAATCCAAAGGGATGTTAGTGAGAAAGAAAACCAAATGAGAAAAAAAGGCTGCATCTGGTCTCATTTTCCCTCCTTAATACATTTTCTCTACTATAGATTCTTTAATTTCCTTTAACCTAAACATCTTATGGGCTTCCCAGGTGGTGCTAGTGGTAAAGAACACTTATGCCATTGTAGGAGACATAAAAGACATCGGTTCCATCCCTGGGTCGGGAAGATCCCCCTGGAGGAGGGAATGGCAACCCACTCCAGTATTCTTGCCTGGAGAATCCCATGGACAGAGGAGCTGGCAGGCTACAGTCCACAGGGTCACAAAGAGTTGGACATGAGTGAAGCGACCTAGAACACATGCATACATCTTATGTATAGGTAACATTTAAATTAAG
>NW_011479122.1:27255-27633 GCF_000754665.1 Bison bison bison | reverse complement strand
ATGAAAAGAACTAAGGATAGTCTCAGAGACCTCTGGGACAATATCAAACACACCAACATTTGAATTATAGGGGTCTCAGAAGAAGAAGAGAAAAAGATAGGGTATGAGAAAATTTTTGAAGAGATTATAGTTGAAAATTTCCCCAATATGGAAAATGAAATAGTCAATCAAGTTCAGGAGGCACGAAGAGTCCCTTACAGGATAAACCCAAGGAGAAACATGCCAGGGCACATACTAATCAAACTAACAAAGAATAAATACAAAGAAAGAATATTAAAAGCAGTAAGAGAAAAGCAACAAGTAATATACAAGGGAAACCCCATATACTTAACAGCTGATCTTTCAGCAGAAACTCTGCAGGCCAGAAGGGAATGGCAG
>NW_011479122.1:26187-27155 GCF_000754665.1 Bison bison bison | reverse complement strand
AAAAGTTAGGAGAATTCAGTGCCACCAAACCAGATTTACAACAAATGTTAAAGGGATTTATATAGCCAAGAAATATAACAGAAGAAAATAAATATCTACAAAATCAAGCCCAAACAATTAAGAAAATGGCAATAGGAACATATATATCAATAATTACTTTAAATGTAAATGGTTTAAATTCTCCAACCAAAAGACACAGACTGGCTGAATGGATACAAAAACAAGACCCATATACACGCTATCTACAAGAAACCCACTTCAGATCTAAAGACACATATAGACTGAAACTGAGAGGATGGAGAAATATATTCCATGTAAATGGGAAGCAAAAGAAAGCTGGATTAGCAATCCTTATATCACACAAAATAGACTTTAAAATAAAGATTACAAAAGATAAGGAAGACACTACATATGATCAAGGGATCAATCCAAGAGGAAGACATAACAATTGTAAATAGCTATGCACCCAATACATAAGACAAACACTAACAGACATAAAAGGAGAAATTGAAAGTAACACAATAATAGTAGGAGAATTTAACACTGCACTCACACCAATGGACAGATCATCAAAAGTGAAAATTAATAAGAAAACACAAGTCTTGAATGATCCATTAGATAAGATGTATCTCTTTGATATATTCAGGACATTCCATCCAAAAGCAAAAGAGTACACCTTCTTCTCAAGTGCACATGGAACATTCTTCAGGATAGAGCACATCATGGTCACAAATCAAACCTTAGTAAATTTGAGAAAATTGAAATCATATCAAGCATCTTCTCCAACCACAATGCTATGAGACTAGATATCAATTACAAGGGAAAAAAATCTGTAAGAAACACAAACACTGGAGATTAAACAAAACGTTTCTATAATAACCAACAGGTTACTGAAGAAATCAAAAGGGAAATCAAAAAATTTCTAGAAATAAATGACAATGGAAACACAATGATTCAAAACCTATAGG
>NW_011479122.1:25754-26087 GCF_000754665.1 Bison bison bison | reverse complement strand
GATAGCAAAGATGATCAAAAACCTTGAAACAAAATGGAGAAAATGCAAGAATAAATTAACAAAGACCTAGAAGAATTAAAGAATAAACATACAGAGACAAACAAAATAATTATTGAAATTAAAAATACTCCAGAAGGAATCAATAGTAGAATATCTGAAGTAAATGAACCAATGAGTGAGCTGGAAGATAAAATGTTGGAAATAACTTCCAAAGAACAGATTAAAGTAAAAGGATGAAAAGAACTAAGGATAGTCTCAGAGACCTCTGGGACAATATCAAACACACCAACATTTGAATTATAGGGGTCTCAGAAGAAGAAGAGAAAAAGATAG
>NW_011479122.1:24906-25654 GCF_000754665.1 Bison bison bison | reverse complement strand
GTGTATCCTAGGAACTCAAGGATTCTTCAATTTATGCAAATCAATCAATGTGATACAATATATTAACAAGTTGAAAGATTAAAACCATATGATCATCTCAATAAATTCAGAAAAAGGCTTTGACAAAATTGAGTACCCATTTATGATCAAAACTTCAAAAAACGGGCACAGAAGGAATCTACTTCAACATAGTAAAAGCAATATATGATAACCCTACAGCAAACACTATTCTCAATGGTGAAAAATGGAAAGCATCCCCACCTAAGATCAGGAACAAGACAAGGGTGTCCACTTTCACCACTATTATTCAACATAATTCTGGAAGTCCTAGCTACAGCAATCAGAGAAGAAAATGAAATAAAGGGAATCCAGATCAGAAAAGAAGTAAAGCTCTCAGTGTTTTCGGACAACATGATACCATAAATAGAAAACCCTAAAGATAGTATCAGAAAATTACTAGATCTAATCAATTTAGCACAGTTGCAGGATACAAAATCAATGCACAGAAATCACTTGCATTTCTATATACTAACAATGAAAAATCAGAAAGGGAAATTAAGGAATCAATCCATTCACCATTGCAACAAAAGAATTAAATATCTAGGAATAAACTTACCTAATGAGACAAAATAATTGTATACAGAAAATTATAAGTCACTAATGAAAGAAATCAAAGATGACATAAACAGATGGAGAGATATTCCATGTTCCTGGATAGGAAGAATCAATATTGTGAAAATGACTATAC
>NW_011479122.1:22271-23492 GCF_000754665.1 Bison bison bison | reverse complement strand
TCCAACACCACAGTTCAAAAGCATCAATTCTTTGGCACTCAGCTTTCTTCACAGTCCAACTCTCACATCCATACATGACCACTGGAAAAACCTAGCCTTGACTAGACAGACATTTGTTGGCAAAGTATGTCTCTGCTTTTGAATACACTATCTAGGTTGGTCACAGCTTTTTCCAAGGAGTAAGTGTCTTAATTTCATGGCTGCAATCACTATCTGCAGTGATTTTGGAGCCCAGGCAAAACTGGATAGCTACATGTAAAAGAACGAAATTAGAACACTTCCTAACACAATACACAAAGACAAACTCAACATGGATTAAAGACCTAAATGTAAGATCAGAAACCATAAAACTCTTAGAGGAAAACATAGGTAGAACACTCAATGACATAAATCAAAGCAAGATCCTCTATGACCCACCTCCGAGAGTAACGGAAATAAAAACAAAAGTAAACAAGTGGGACCCGATTAAACTTAAAAGCTTTTGCACAGAAAAGGAAACTATTAGCAAGGTGAAGACAACCCTCAGAATGGGAAAAAATAATAGCAAATGAAACAATGGACAAAGGATTAATTTCCAATATATACAAGCAGCTCATACAACTCAATACCAGAAAAACAAACAACCCAATCGAAAAATGGGAAAAAGACCTAAACAGACATTTCTCCAAAGACGACATACAGATGGCTAAAAAGCACATGAAAAGATGCTCAACATTGCTCACTATTAGAGAAATGCAAATCAAAACTACAATGAGATATCACCTCACACCAGTCAGAATGACCCTCTTCAAAAAGTGTTCACCATCCTGAATATGTGTTCCTAGTTTTTTTAAGGAATCTCCATACCATTTTCCATAGTGGCTGTATCAATTTACATTCCCAACAACAGTGCAAGAGCATTCCCTTTTCTCTACACCCTCTCCAGCATTTATTGTTTGTAGACTTTTTGATGAGGGTCATTCTGACCGGTGTGAGGTGATATCTCATCGTAGTTTTGATTTGCATTTCTCTAATAATGAGTGATGTTGAGCATCAACATGTGTACACCCGTGGCAGTTGCATGTTGATGCATGGCAAAACCAATACAGTATTGTAAAGTAAAAAAATAATAATAATAAAAAATAAAATAAAAACTAGGAATAAAACCACCATATGAGTCAGCAATCTCACTCTTAGGTATATAACCTGAGGAAACCAAAATTGAAAAAGACACATGTACCC
>NW_011479122.1:21172-22171 GCF_000754665.1 Bison bison bison | reverse complement strand
CTAGAAGGGTGGGAGATGGGAGGGAGGTTAAAAAGGGAGGGGATATATGTACACCTATGGCTGATTCATGTTGAGGTTTGACAGAAAACAACAAAATTCTGTAAAGAAGTGACAGTAGTCATACTTTTTTTTTTTAATGGATAACTTGGAAAGCCAGATAAGTCAAGAGACTAAATTAACATAATCTGACCATTCAGACATAACTATTACTCACATATGGCTCTATTTACTTCCAGTCTTTTTTCAGGGCACATACATCTATTTTTATAAAATGGATATTTTACTATCCATTTCATTTTACCAACCATATCTAGACCATCTCACACTGCTGCAACTCAGTTTTCTATCATATCCAAATAATGTATTTCATCCCAGACATATCCACCAGGCAGAACTTTGGGTAAAATACCAGCTATCAGACACACAGCAACCTCACAGCTGGTTACCTAAACCATGAAACACAAAACAGTGATAATTCTATAAAACCTTGAAATGTGGTATACCACAAGTATTATAATGATGTCATAACTGCATATGCAGTGGAGACAGAGGTAGGATCTCCTCTACTCAAGAATATATTTCATGTCTACAGAGTGTTGCATTTCTTTTTAAACCCATTCTCCAGAGACACCTCTTGGAACATTTTACAGTCATTCTCTCATATTCAGTGGGACCAGTTTACTTAGAGGAGTGTAAGCTGTGTCCTCTTTTAATTTATTTTTTTTCTTTCTAACAAAGCTTGCTTGCCCTTCTTGACCTTTTCTTGGCAGGCTGTAGATCACAGCTGTTTCAACTGATGGGGTAAAGATCAGAGACTCTGCTCTTCTCAGGTGTTCCTTTTCATTAACACTGGGTCTATTCAGGCTTTTCAACACACTGTCACACCGTGACAACCAAACAGTTGGTAGACAACAGATACAGGTGGGCTACCATTTACTTGTATATGATTTGAAAGGACTACACTTGTCACTCATCTGTAACAGTAAATTATATGACAGA
>NW_011479122.1:20761-21072 GCF_000754665.1 Bison bison bison | reverse complement strand
ATAACCTGAGGAAACCAAAACTGAAAAAGACACATGTACCCCATTGTTCATTGCAGCACTATTTACAATAGCTAGAACATGGAAACAATCTAGATGTCTAGCGATAGATGAATGGATAAAGAAGCTGTGATACATATACACAATGGAATATTACTCAGCCATACAAAGAAATACTTTTGAGTCAGTTCTGAAGCAATGGATGAACCTGCTGCTGCTGCTTCTAAGTCACTTCAGTCATGTCCGACTCTGTGCAACCCCATAGATGGCAGCCCACCAGGCTCCCCTGTCCCTGGGATTCTCTAGGCAAGAAC
>NW_011479122.1:19825-20661 GCF_000754665.1 Bison bison bison | reverse complement strand
AGGACTACACTTGTCACTCATCTGTAACAGTAAATTATATGACAGAAATGGGTTATATGCCAATATTGTATGCTATTCAATATTCATGAAGTGCATATGACAAACTGGAAAAAGCAAAACTATACCTGGAATGAAAATTTAAATGAAAATACTCAGCCAAAATGTAATCATGACAATAGATTGGTTTTCCTATAGAAGCACTGCCATGATAAAAAATATTTTTTCATAATTTTTCACTAAAGTAATGAACAATGTTCAGAAAACTAAGTGAAATCCTTTACTGTCAGCAATACAAACCGGGGTCTGGTAAACTAATAATCTGACATTAACCATTTCTGGGTACATTGCCTAGACTTGTGTTTGTCAGATTAGTGGACATGAGATTCATCCAGAAGGCTTGTTAAAACAGATTGCTGGGCCTAACTCCTAGAGTTTCTGATCCAGTTGGTCTGGAATCACTCCTAAGAATGTACATTTCTTAATGCCATTTGCAGCAACATGGAAGGCCCTAGAGATTATCATACTAAGGTAAGTCAGCCAGATGAAGAAAGACAAATATCATATGATATCACTTATATGAGCAATCTAAAATACAACACAAACGAATGTATTTAGGAAACAGAAACAAACTCACAGACATAGAGAACAGACTGATGGATGCCAAGGGGTGGGTGGGGTGGGGGAGGTAAAGACTGGGAGTTTTGGATTAGCAGGTGTAAACTATTATATATAGAAAGAATAAATAACAAGGTCCTGCTATATAGCACTTGGCTTCCCAGGTGGCACTACAGGTAAAGAACCCACCTGCCAATGAAGGGAATATAAGAGATGCGGGA
>NW_011479122.1:19174-19453 GCF_000754665.1 Bison bison bison | reverse complement strand
GGAGGGCATGGCATTCTACTCCAGTATTCTTGCCTGGAGAATCCCCATGTATAGAAGAGCCTAGTGGGCTATGGTCCATAAGGTCGCAGAGTTGGACACAACTGAATGACTTAGCACACATGCACTGTATAGCACAGGGAACTATATTCAATATTGTGTGATAAACCATGATGGAAAAGAATATGAAAAAGTGTGTGTGTGTGTGTGTGTGTATACGGCTTCTCTAGTGGCTCAGATGGTAAAGCGTCTGTCTGCAATGCAGGAGACCCGGGCTCGATC
>NW_011479122.1:15552-18864 GCF_000754665.1 Bison bison bison | reverse complement strand
ACCCAGGTCTCCCCTATTACAGGCAGATTCATAACTGACTGAGTTAGATTTCAAGGCATCAACTTGTAGAGCTTATAATGATTCTGCTGCAGGTGGTCCTGGTAAACCACATTCTAATGAGCACTGGTTTTAAATAAATTGGTTTCATACCTTGAAGATTATCATAACTACTTAGCAAGAGCATCCCAAACTTTCAAGTGCATACCAATTTCCTGAGGATCCTATTAAAATGTAGATTCTGATTCAGTGTATCTGGGAGGGAACCTAATATTCTGCATTTCTATAAGCTCCCAAGTGATGCTAGAAAAGCTATTACATGATAGATTCATAACTCCCATCCCATAGATTCTTACATCAGTAGAATAGGAATATATTTGCAACTTAAAGGAATGCATCTATAATACATTCAATAGATCTACATTCTTTTGGTCACTCTCTGTTACCAAATTTTTTTAGATTGATTTTTGAAGGATTGATATAGTTACCATTGATATCGTATAGAAAGTCTTTAGAGAACAGCTTTTCTGGAATCTTTCAGTAAAATTAAGAAGAAATTGTAGCAAATGGTGAGAAATCTAAATGGTCTAAGGCAGATGAGTGGTTCCTTGAAATGAAAAATATTTGGTGTGATTGATTGCATTTTCCCAAAATGACTTAAACAATAATTCCCATCCTACCTGCTTTTCTATGATATAAACTTGATGCTCCTCCTATTGAGAGGTGGGGATCTATGTACACTTCCCTTGAATCTAGGTGGGTTTTTGACTTCCTTGTAATCAAAAGAATGTTGCAGAAGAGGAGCCACATGAGTTCCTGACTTTTGAGGCGAGGTCAGCAAAGGCAGTGCAACCTCCACCTTGTTCTCAGAAGACACCTGTCTGGATTCCTGAGGCACCACAGACAGTCTGACTACCCAGAGTCCTCCATGCTGGGAGGAAACCAAGCCACACAGACAAGCCACATGTAGATGCTCCCACTGACCATCCTAAGCTTCAAATGATCCTGATTCCCCAAAATCAAGTTACAGCCAGCCTTCCCACTTGAGGTCCTGAATATTATACAGCAGAGACAAGCTGTTCTCCCTGCATCCTTTCCTAATACTTGATCTAACAGTGTCCATGAAACATAAAATACTTATTGTTTTACATCATTATGTTTGAGGCAGTTTGTTACTCAGCCTGGAGTACTGAGTTACTGTTACTGGAGTACTGAGTACTGTTACTCAGTAGGAGCACTGAGATGATACAACTTAAGAAGACCATGTAATTCTCCACCAAGATAAATGAAGAGCCTAGAGACAAAGAGCACTTATTTTAGGCCCACTGTATAGGAAATGAAAACAAATCTGCTATCTTAATATCCGTAATAATATCAACAGCTTACATGTCCTCAAGTACTTATTATGTGGCAAATACTTTATGTATGTACCAGGGAAAAACATCAAAATGCCTCCTAGAGCTCAGAGGGAAATCAGTGTCTATTAATACTCTCTCCCCATTCTTCCATTTGCAAACTATTGGTACCAAAGTTCTGATGTCTAAGAAAATGACCCATGAAGAGCTAAGCAAGTATTTGATTTTTGTAACTATGTATTTTTATATAATTTTGCATTTAAAGTAAAGCATTGAATGCAGTATTAGGAATTTCTGTATATTCTGTATCCAGATTCACTGATTGTTTATAATCTCTCTCTCTCCCTACACACACACACATATATATACACACATGCACATTTTAAAAAATTTTTTAACTGTTTGAGAGCAAGCTGGAATCACTATGGATATGTTTTACCACTTTATCCCTAAACATTTTAGTATGTTTTTCCTAAAAACACAAAATTCTTGTCATAACCATATTGTGTCAATTGTCTCAGTGAAGTAACATTTTTATCTATTTTTCCTAGTCCAGGATCCAATTAAGATCAAACATTGTATTTATTTGCCTTGTATCCTTTCATCTAAATCAGTCTCCCAGTATTTCTTTACCTTCGTTGACCTTGACATTTTTTAATTAATTTTTTAATAGTATGGGACAATTATTTTGTAGGATATTTCTAAATTTGGATGTGTTGGATGTGTCCTCATGAATATATTCAAGCTATATACTTTGGCAGAAATACTGCAGAGGGATTAATATCCTTCTCAGCATATAATATCAGGAAGTACATGATGTTGATATGCTCCATAATTGATGATAATAACTTTGATCAATTAGTTAACTTAATGAATGCCAAGTTTCTTCATTATAAATTTACTAATCTTTCACTTACAATTAATGATTTGTGGAGAGATGTGTTGAAATTATGCATATATCCTGTTTTTCATCAAAGTTTTGCCCAGTAATTTTAACATTTATTGATGATTTCCTACTCAATCATGCTTTCTAATGGAAATCTACTGTAAGAAAGAGCTTTTCCTTCTCATTCACTGGCTTATTAAATAACTGACTACTTTTATCAGTATTTATTCATAGATTCTTATTTTACACAATGGGCTACAAACCAGTAACCTCATTATTAGTTTTGATTTTCAAATCATTCTAGATTTGTCTAGTGAAAACACTCCCAGCTAGCTTCAGTGTCATTTTGATTTGTCTCCATCGTTTTGGGGGGTCTTCCCTACTTTTTGGAACAATGAGCTATTCCTGGGTCATCTTGTACTATCTGGAATTTATAACTAAAGATCTGGGACCTAGTTGTGCTCATTGGTGTCAGTGTGGAATTGCTTCCAGGCCCATAGAGGTAACACAGATATATATAGATATAGATATAGATATAGATATAGATATATAGATATATATAGATATACATATATATATAAATAATATGTTGAAACCCAATAAAAAATTACAAAGTATGTCCTAATATCCCCCCTTTGCATATTAGTACCTCTGTTCTCTACTTTGAAAACACTGGTTTCATTATGCTCAAATTATCTATTCATTGGCTCCAGTCTAAAATATACCACCAACAATGAAAATTTTCTAACCTTAATACTTATTTTTTAATGCTTTTTGTAAAATTTACATCTATGTAACCTACTCTTTAGCAAGATACAAAATATTTCTATATCCTGAGAGAGTTCCTTTTTGCCCCTTCTAAATCAATCCCACCACCCCACCTTTATCTAAAGACAACCATATGTCATTTCTTATATTGTGTTTCTAACCTGTTTTAGAGCTACATATGCATCACATAGTATGGATATATTTGAGTTCAGCTTTTCCTGAACATAATATCCATGTGATTTATTGATGTTATTCCATGTATCAGAAGTTCTTTTCATTATTGAGTAGTATTCCATTAATGAATAC
>NW_011479122.1:12035-15452 GCF_000754665.1 Bison bison bison | reverse complement strand
ATGAATACACTATAATCCCTTTATCCATTCTCCAGCTGATGGATATTTGAGTTTTTTTCAGGTTTTTGCTATTGTTAATAAAGCTGGTATGAACATTCTAGAAGAACAACTCTTTTGTGAAAACTATGATTTTTTTAGCATATATGTAGTTTTTATTTTGAAATATAAACTTATAGGACTTTTCAAATAAATACATGATCCTATGTATACTTCTCACAACTTCCCCCAATAGTGACATCTTGAATGATAGCACAATCATATCAAAACCAGGAAAGAGACTTTGGTATAATCCACAGAGCTTATTAAGACTTCACCAGTTTTACATGTACTTGTATGTGTGTGTGTAGTCTGATGCAGGCTTATCACATGTGTTGATTCATGAAACCATAACTCTGTCAAGATCTAGAACTCTTCCATCCCCATAAGGCTCCTTTGTGCTACCCCTTTATAGCCACACTCACCTTCCTGTCCCTAATATTTATTTTCCAATTTTTTTATGCTACTATAGAGAGATACACTTTTTTCATTTTGATTTGTATGTTGTGACATTGCTAATTTCACTCTATTTCAATATCCATAGGATTTTAAAGAATATTCATCCAAATTTTGGAAATGGGTAAAAGAGATGGCTGGATGCCTTTTCAGTGGAGTTCTGTGTAATGTCTTGTGCAAGGGTTAGCAACTTTTTTCTGTAAAAGGTAAAATAGTAAATATTTTAGGTTTAGGGGCATACAACCTCTGTGACAACCACTAAAATCTGTCACTATATTCCAAAAGCAACTATGGACAACACAGACTGTGGCTGTGTAACAATAACACTTTACTTATAAAAACAGATTTGGCTATAGAACTAGAGATTTCAGATTCCTAGTTTAGCAGAACCTCTGGGGATTAACTGTTTAAAGTATAAATATACAGGTAGACCTCAGAGATACTGTAGATTCAGCTCCAGACCACAGCAATACAACAAATATCTCAATAAAATGAGTCATGTGAATTTTTTTTTCATTTCCCAGGTCATGTAAAATTTTGTTTACACTATACTATACTCTATTAAGTGTGCAATAGCATTATGTCTAAAAAATGCACATCTTCATTAAAAATATTTTATTTATAAAAAATGCTAACCATAATCTGAGCCTCCAGCAAATTATAATTTTTTTGCTGGTGAAGGTTCTTGCCTTGATGTTGATGGCTGCTTACCAATGAGGGCGGTTGTTGCTGAAGACTGGGGTGGCTAGGGAAAATTATTCCTATAAGACAACAATAAAATTTGCCCCATCAATTTACTCTTCTTCTCATTCCTCTGTAGCATGCAAAGCTATTTGATAGCACTTACCCACAGTAGAACTTCTTTCATAATTGGAGTCAATCCTCTAAAACCCTACTTCTGGTTTAGCAGCTAAGTTTAAGAGATATTCTGAATTCTTTGTTGTCATTCAAAAATCTTCACAGTTGTTTCACCAGCAGTTTCCATGTCAAGAAACCACCTCTTTTGCTCATCCATAGAAGTAACTCCTTATTCTTTCAAGTTTTTTTTTTCTCTAATTTTATTTTATTTTTAAATTTTACATAATTGTATTAGTTTTGCCAAATATCAAAATGAATCCGCCACAGATATACACGTGTTCCCCATCCTGAACCCTCCTCCCTCCTCCCTCCCCATACCATCCCTCTGGGTCGTCCCAGTGCACTAGCGCCAAGCATCCAGTATCGTGCATCGAACCTGGACTGGCAACTCGTTTCTTACATGATATTTTACATGTTTCAATGCCATTCTCCCAAATCTTCCCACCCTCTCCCTCTCCCACAGAGTCCATAAGACTTTATCATGAGATTTCAGGGATTCAATCACATCTTCAGGTTCAGCTTAGAATTCTAGTTCTATTTCTATATTTCCACATATACAGTGACTTCCTCCACTGAAGTTCTGCCTCCCTCAAAGTCATCCATGAGGGTTGGAATCAGCTTCTTCCAAAATTCTGTGAACATTGGTATTTTGACTTCTTCCCATATATCATTAATGTTCTTAATGGCATCTAGAATGTTGAATTCTTTCCGGAAGGTTTTCAATTGACTTTGCCCAGATCCATTAGAAGAATCACTGTCTGGCAGTTAAAGGCTTATGAAGTGTGTTTCTTAATAATGAGACTTGAAAGTCAAAATTACTTGTTGATCCATAGGCTGCAGAATGGATACCATGTTAGCAGGCATGAAAACAATATTAATCTCTTTGTCCATCCCCATCAGAGATCCTGGGAGACCACATATATTGTCAATAAGCAGTAATAATTTGAAAGGAATCTTTTTTATGATCTCAACTGTGGTCTTAAAATATTTGTTATTAATGTTTATAATATATGTTATAAACATATAAGTGCTGTTATCCAAGCTCTGTTGTTCCATTTAGAGAGTACAGTCAAGATTTAGTGTAATTCTTAAGGACCCTAGGATTTTTAGAATGGTAAATGAACACTGTCTTCAACTTAAAATCATCAGGTGTGTTAGCCCCTAACAAGAGAGTCAGCCGATCCTTTGAAACTTTGAAGTCAGGCATTGACTTCTCCTCTCTAGCTACAAAAGTCCTAGATGGGGTCTACTTCTAAAAGAAGGCTCTTTCATCTACATCAAAAATCTGTTGTGTAATGTAGCCACCTTCACTCTATTAGCTAGATATTCTGGGAAACTTGCTGCATCTTCAACATCAGGATCTGTTGCTTCTCCTTGTACTTTCATGTTATGGAGCCAGCTTCTTTCCTTAAACATCATGAACCAATATCTACTAGCTTCAAATATTTTATTTATTTATTTATTTTAATTGGAGGCTAATTACTTTACAATATTGTATTGGTTTTGCCATTATTCTTCAGTTTCCTCATCTCTTTCAGCCTTCATAGAATTGAAGAGAGTTAGGGCCTTGCTTTGGATTAGCCTTTGGTTTAAGGGAATGTTGTGGCTGGTTTGATCTACTATCTAGATCATTAAAATTTTCTCCGCATTTTCAATAAGCCCATTTTACTTTCTTTTCATTTATGTGTTCACTAGACTAGCATTTTTAATTTTCTTTAAGAAAATTTCCTTTGTATTCACAATTTGGCTAACTGATAGACTTACTCAACTACATACAGGATTGCCAGAAAATTTCAGTTTGTAAAAAATTCAGTATCTGTGAAGTAGAATACAGTGAAGCATAAGAAAACAAGGTATGCCTGTACCTCTTAATGATTCTATTGATTGTTATTTTTTATCTCTATAGAGGTAGAAGTTACCTTGTAGAAAAAATAACAATTAAAATAATTCTTGTCAGAGGATAATGCAAATGATTCCTGTTCATGGCATGCACATGAATTTTATGCAGCCAGATGCAATTCATTTCTACCCAGTAGAAAAGATAAATATAGTTTATTTTTATTTGGG
>NW_011479122.1:10109-11935 GCF_000754665.1 Bison bison bison | reverse complement strand
TTAAAAACTTACTGGATCCCTCTTTCATTAATGAGTCAAATAAATGTGTGACTTGTATTTATTATTAACGTGAGTCATGCTTTAACTTTAAACATTATATTTTAATATAATATTTTACATTAAAATTGATAATGTATGTTAATAGTTATTTTACTTTTTCCTTTCACATCTTTATGCTTTGTAATATTTATTTCTTACCTTACTACACTGGCTTGGCTCTCTAGTATAAATAAATATTTTACCTCTGTTTTTTCCAGTAAGTTTTAAATATGTTGGGGATTTGGGGCTGCATATACTCAGGTTAGATTGTACATTTTGCTTTAAGAACACTTCATGATTGGCCCTTGTAGTTGAAACTAAGCCATTCCTGACCCAGAATGTTCCTCTCACAATAATTTGAGAGTTTTGAGACACAGACAAATATATAATCTGTGTACTGCAGAACAATAACTTTGGATTTGTTATCAGAGGATTGAAAGTGAAATTCAAAGAATATCAGAAAAATCATCAAGGAAAGAGATGAGAGGTGGCTCTGGGAGTCTACCAAAATGTCAGCAGATGTGTTCCTAAGGGCAGACATATTACATTTCTCAGGTGAAGGAAACTGCCAGTAAAATTTTTTGAACAGTGATATATAACTTTCATTAGATACTTTCCCTTCTTGGGCAAACTTACCTATCATTTCTGTAAATCATCTCATGCATTTTGGTTATACACAGCAGCTTTTTGATAAACTCTTTTTGAAGAAGAGATTAACTAGATTAATTTCCTTAATTAGAATGATATAGACCAGACACTGTGTAGCAGATACAGGAAACAAAATGACACCAGGAATCTGGAAACAAATGTTCACTAACAATTTGGAGAGAGTAATAGGAGAGCAGAACACTATTATGCATATATGAACCACACACACACACATATGCACGGATCTGCTCTTTTCATGAATGCTTGGAAATATTGTGGAGCTTGACGATAGTCCAACAATATATGAAATGTGGGAATAAATTTAATTTGCCTGAGCACAGAAGTAAAGGAAAGGATAAGGGAAAAAAGTGAATCCAGAAAATTGGAGAACGTATAGCTACTTTGGTTACCTATGTATCATCTCATGCAGCACCAGTATAATGGTTTAAGCAAGATAACCCTAAATTTTAGTAATATAACCCTAAATTTATGCTTATAAAATTTGTGCTAACAGGAATTTTATAGAATATAAAGGAAATACCAATAGCCAGATAACATGGGTTCAATCTCATTAATTATGTAAAGTATTAATTATGTAAATTATTAATTATGTAAATGCAAATTAAGGTGATTTTATATTCCTCAGATTCATAACAATTGAATGCAAAATACCAATTAGTGAGAATGCAGAAGAGAGATTATCATACTCTGCTTACAGGAGTGCAAATTGTATATCCATTAGGGGAGAAATTTGGGAATAGCTACTATATTTGAGGACATGTGTAGTGTGTGACTCTGCAAGTCTACTTTTTGCTGTAAAACCTAGAAAACTATCACAAGTGGGAACCTTTCTCATTGTAACATTGTAATAGTGACAGAGAGAAAACAACTTAAACTCACAGCAACAGGAATTGATTGAATAAATAGAAGCATATTCATATAACGCAATACTGTGAAACAACAGCAAAAAATGAATGAATGAACTAGAGCTGTATATTTTACATGGATAAATCTCAAAACCATTGTGCGTTTAAAAGGCAAATTTCAGAAAGATATATGTTCATATGTGTATATGATATACTATTTATTTAAAATGCAAAATGAAACAATATTAAATATACACACATGTATATTTAATC
>NW_011479122.1:9434-10009 GCF_000754665.1 Bison bison bison | reverse complement strand
TATTTAATCTTACACATGTATGTATGTATAAAATTTACACATGTATGTGATGTGTAAATACAAGGATACATCAGCAAATTGGTGGGCTAAGAAGCTACAAGGCTTTACAACCTTTACAACACTGCAAAAGATAGCATAGAAATAAAAGATAAAAAGCAGCTATTATTAGTAATTGTATGCCAAAAAATTGGACAGCCTAGATAAAATGGATAAATTCCTAGACACATACAACATATCAAGACTGAATCACGAAAACACAAAAAGCCCAAATAGACCAATAAAAAGGGGATTGAATCAGTAATAAAGAATTTCCCAACAAAGAAAAATCCAGGACCAAATGCCTTCACAGGTGAATTCTACCAAATAAGCAAAGAATTAATATTAATCTTCCTTATACTCTTCCAAAAAACAGAAGATGAGGGAACACTAAAAACCCATTTTATGAGGCCAGCATCACTCTGATACCATGCCAGGCAAAGATACCAGTAAAACACTATGGACCAATATCTCTGATAAACATGGATGCAAAATCTTCAACAAAATATTAGCAAACCAAACTGAACAGCACATTAAAA
>NW_011479122.1:8018-8810 GCF_000754665.1 Bison bison bison | reverse complement strand
AATATGCATACTACACAAAGCAATCTACAGATTCAAAGCAATCCTTATCAGTAACCCAATGGCATTTTTTACAGAAATTTTTAAAATTTCAAAATTAATATGAAACCTCAAGGGACTCCAAATAGCGAAAATAATTTGAAAAAGAATAACAAAGTTGGAAAACTCACACTTGATTTCAAAATGTATTACAAAACTATAGTAATCAAAACTCTGTAGTGCTGAAATAAAGACAGATAAATACACCAATGAAATAAAATAGAGAGCCCAGAAATAAACCCTAACTTTTTGGCCAAATGATCTTAACCAAGGATGTCAAGACCACTCAATCAGGGAAAAGACAGTTAGTTAGATTTTCTATAGATTAAATGGCATGAAGAAATTCTACTGTTTCATAGCCATAGCAAGTTGTAGATTTTATCTCATCTAGAGATTATGTGCAAACAAATATTTACTTCCAAATATTTGGAAAGGCTGTAAAACAGCTCATTGTTCACAGAGCTTTATCTAGTTAATGGTGATCTACTTTTAAATCCTGATTTTGAAGGAGGGGCATCATTCCAGATTTTATTGCTTATCACTCACCATTGGCCGTGCATACTATTATATCAAATCACTAACAACCACACTAATGTCATTAACTACAAGATTAGCCTTGGTTTAATTATGTTGCTAAATATTTCAAAAATCATTTTTTGATAAACAAAAATTCAATTCTTCAAAGTAATTTCTATTTTTTATGTATGAAACAAAGGAATTCTAATTATCTCCTTTGATCTAAAGAAATCTAAAGAA
>NW_011479122.1:4703-5731 GCF_000754665.1 Bison bison bison | reverse complement strand
GCACAAATGGCATGAAGGATGCTACAGGGAATATCTGCCCCTTCATGAAATGGAACAGAAATTTGGATGATGATAGTTTTTACACAATCAAAACAAAAGAGCCAGAGCAAAAAAAGATAATCAAGCCAACACTCTCCAAGTATTCAACTGGAAAGGCATATTCCCCATCCTAATTCTTCATGCTTTTAATATTATCAGATATTCATAAACTCTGTTTAAGGACATGCCAAAGGGAAAGTTGCTAGTATTATGATCATTGATTAAATGAGTAGGGGAGGGGAGTAGGAGTATGCAGAGGGCTTTTACATGGTCATTCATCCACTAAACACTTTCAAAAAATCTACAATTTATTAAGATATTAGCTGAGAGAATCATTTTGCTTAAAATTCAGATATGTTGACTTCTGGTAGTTCAGACTTATTAACTATCCCAAATACTATTATTCTGTCATCGTCCACCCTAAGTCACTTCATTCGTGTCTGACTCTTTGTGACCCTGTGAATCACAGCTCTTCAGGCTCCTCAATCCATGGGATTCTCTAGGCAAGAATACCAGAGTGGGTTGCCATGCCCTCCTCCAGGGAATCTTCCAGACCCAGGGATCAAACATGCGTCTCTTGTCTCCTGTATTGGCAGGGGGGGTCTTTACCACTAACACCACCCCATTATTCTATCATACCTAGCACTAGAATGATATTTTCCCTTGTGTGGAATTTAAAATGTGTACTCTTCACTAAGTAACACCATTTCTTTCATTAAATTAAAAGGAATTACCTCATGATCAGGAAAGAGAAGATTTAATTATTTTTTAGAGACTTTGGGTCAAGTTTATCCAAATTGTGTATAAACGGCAAATACCAAATGAAATATTTCACTTTAACTTGCTGGCCAATTTAAAGAAATAGGTAAATATAATTTTTATATTGAATTCCTTATAGTGATTTAGAAAGGATGAAAAATAGGAAGACAAGCAGATAATACAAGAAAATCAAAAAGAGTATCTAGAAAAGTAAGTATTTAGTATAACTG
>NW_011479122.1:3667-4603 GCF_000754665.1 Bison bison bison | reverse complement strand
AGTCAGACACGACTGAGCGACTTCACTTTCATTTTTCACTTTCATGCATTGGAGAAGGAAATGGCAACCCACTCCAGTATTCTTGCCTGGAGAATCCCAGGGACAGAGGAGCCTGTTGGGCTGCCGTCTATGGGGTCGCACAGAGTCGGACATGACTGACATGACTTAGCAGCAGCAGCAGCAGAGGAAGAATTCAGTAGCTACAGGTAAGAAAAATGATAATAATCAAAGCAGGGAAGTAATTGTATGTCTAAATGTGAGAAGTAAAACAATGAAGCTTCTAGATCATAAACATATGAGATTATCTTCATGATCTTGGGGTAGGAGAGAATTTCTTAAGCAGGAATCATAAATTTTTCAAAGATCGATGGATAAAGTATATTACATTACAAGTAAGAATTTCTATTCATCAAAAGACGCAATTAAGAGAGTAAAGGGGTAAACTCATGGTGAGAAAAAATATTTGCAACACATATAACTAACAAGAGATTCATATTCAGGATATATTAAAAAATACTTACAAAAAGTAAAAAATACTAGAAAAAAGGGTAAGAGTCTTGAACAGACACTTTTCAAAAGAGGATATCTGAATGACCAATAAACTTTTGAAAAGATGCTCAACATTATTAGTCAACAGGGAACAGATTCATGCTATAACAAACACATTTGCTTGGCAAAAATCAAAAGATACACAATTCCACATGGTGTTGTGGAATTTTCACATACTGTTAGTGGTAATATGAAAACCATTTTAGAATCTAGACTGCCGTTATCTACTGAAGCTGAAGATACTCATTTCCTGTGATTCATCAATTCCCCTCCCGCAACAGGTAAAGTGCAGCATTGTTTGAAATAGCCAATAATTGAAAACAAGTCAAATGTCCACCCATGAACAGTAGAATGGATACATTATCTGTGGACTATTCATCCAATTGA
>NW_011479122.1:0-520 GCF_000754665.1 Bison bison bison | reverse complement strand
TTACCTTCTATAAACACTTCTGTCATTTTCTAATGACCCAACAAGTCGGCCTTATCCCTAAATTGCCAAGAAAGATTGATTACAGAATATTCTGGGCATGAGACATAATTTCAAATATTCCCTGATCATTAACTAATTTACAAACTGAGTAAAACCAGTTAAGAATAAATGCTTACAACTTCTGTAGAAAAACATCAGTTCAGTTCGGTCGCTCAGTCGTGTCCGACTCTTTGCAACCCCATGAACTGCAGCACGCCAGGCCTCCCTGTCCATCATGAACTCCCAGAGCATACCCAAACTGATGTCCATTGATCAGTGATGCCATCCAACCATCTCATCCTCTGTGGTCCCCTTCTCCTCCTGTTCTCAATCTTTCCCAGCATCAGGGTCTTTTCCAATGAGTCAGCTCTTTGCATCAGGTGGCCAAAGTATTGGAGTTTCAGCTTCAAAATCAGTCCTTCCAATGAACACCCAGGACTGATCTCCTTTAGAATGGACTAGTTGGATCTCCTAGCTGTCC
>NW_011479121.1:9224-10194 GCF_000754665.1 Bison bison bison | reverse complement strand
AGGCAAATTCTTTTCCACTAAGGCACCAGGCACAACCTCCTATTCATCCCAGTTTCTATCCTGATAACTAGCATGCATTCTTTTTGGCTTATTACCTCTAAATAAAGACTACTGAATAAATTTCTCTAGTCTCCATCAATAATTCAAATACTGTATCATATACCCAATTTAATTTAAGAATTATATTTAAAATAAACCTCTACTTTCTCCTCTTAAAAACGACTCTGTTTTACCTCTTTTACTTGCAAAAAATACAAAAGATCTCATGTCAACTTTTACTAGAGAAAGTGGCAGAGAATCTGAGCAGCCAAATACAAAGAATTCTCATCTGTATGGAACAACAGAGGCAGAAAGTCTAGAACTTTCTCATGGGAAAACGGCAAATTGCTTTCCTTCTCTGAACCTCAGTTTCTTCACTGTAAAATTAAGACATCTGACTTACATTGGAAAAGCTAGTTTCTGACCTAAGGGTCACCACATTGCCTTTGGCTGAGAATTTTTAGTTTTCCTGTTTCTTATTTAATGACCTACAGAACTTCACTGAATATAACATGGTTTGAGAGCACTGGGAAGGCCACTTCTCCCTCCCTTCTATGGGAAACATTTTTTTTTTTCTTCTTTTGTAGTTTTGTTTAGAAGCAAACCGGTATCCAATTCTTTGCAACCTGATGGACTGTAGCCCACCAGGCTTCTCCGTCCATGGGATTTCCCAGGCAGGAATACTGGAGTAGGTTGCCATTTCCTCCTCCAGGAGATCTTCCCAACTCAGGGTTCAAACCTGCATCTCCTGCATTGGCAGACAGATTCTTTACCATTAAGCCACCAGGGAAACCAAGGGAAAACATAGATTCCTCCTGTTTATCTGATTTATTGACCAAATTTCCAGCTGTTTCCTCCTCTAAGCAGTTTCTTCTAAATGTATATTGCTTCAGAAAGTGTAGTATGTTAAGTTGTCATCAGCCAAGAAATG
>NW_011479121.1:4604-5632 GCF_000754665.1 Bison bison bison | reverse complement strand
TTGGAACTCTGCATTCAGATGTTTATATCTTTCCTTTTCTCCTTTGCTTTTCGCTTCTCTTCTTTTCACAGCTATTTGTAAGGCCTCCCCAGACAGAGGTATTAATAGTTCCAGTAAGGAATCTGTACTCCTGAAGATTGTCCATTTCTCTGTCTTTGCCCTCTCACACCAAATTTTCTATTAAAAGTTCCTTTTGAAAAGGTCCAAACATGTTTCTGCTTAACTAAGGTAGAAGGCATTTTCTCCTAATTGTAGAAGATAGATAGGTAATGCTGATACTCTGTTTCAAAGTACAAAGCCATGGCCTTGTTCAGAGATCAGGAAACAATAAGTTTCTTGTTCAACATTGGCAGATGGGCCACATCCTACATATATTCTGAAGCCTTCCTGCTCAAATGCTAGGTAAACATTGATCCCAAACTGATGATTAATGACTTGTGGCACCAAGCACCCCCCAACTCTCACTCTCAATATGTTTCTCTCAGCAGATGGTCTATTTCTTGGCCCAGAGAAAATAAAAACCACCAAGTATAAACTCCCCAACTACCTGGACCCCTCCCTACGTACTTTTCTATATATGTACCTGCCTACCTGCTTGTCTCTTATAGAGAGAACGGGTTTTCCTCCTAACTCAGACCAAACCTCCAGCTGGGTTCTGAATCCCATCCCCTGTCTCCTTATGAATCATACTTCAGTGACTAGCCTTTTAAGTTTAATTTTTTTAATTATTAAAGTATGATAACACATTTACTGGAGACTTGGAAAATATAGAACAAGGTCACATATAGTTCCACTACATATTACAATTATTTTCTTAAGTAGATAAATTAAGATTTTAGTTGAATTTCAATATTAAGCATTCAAAAATTAACAGAATGAATATACAGAGATAGAAATAGAAGATCTGAAAAGCACTGTAAACCAATTGAACATAATTAGGATTTATATAATTTTCATATGACAGTAGCATACAAATTCTATTCAAGTTCCCATAGACCGTAAACTAGGAGACACTGGAACATATACCC
>NW_011479121.1:0-515 GCF_000754665.1 Bison bison bison | reverse complement strand
TGTCATGCCCTCCTCCAGGGGATCTTCCCAACCCAGGGATCAAACCCACATCTCTTATGTCTCCTGCATTGACAGGTGTGTTCTTTACCACTAGTCCCACCTAGCAAGCACAGACCCCTGCTCAAGTGCCAAAATTGTTAGTCTGGTGGATCTACAAATTTCAGATTTACAGAGTACAAGTCTGTCTGGACTCCTGACCACTAAGGCTAAAGAACCTCTCTAATACCTTGTGAACTAGAAAGGGTATGGTGCCAAAACTTCTGTCTGCATCCATATTCTTATTAACAAAGCCTTTACACTGCAAAAAAAGAAAAACAAACCACTGAAGTTGATCCTTCTTCCAAAGCTTTCCTGGATGAAGGAGATGCTGTCCAGGCTTCAAAAGAACTTCTATCAACCTTAAAAGAGTAGCAATGACTTCTGAGTAAGAAGCGAATAGAGAGATACCAGATACAATAATAATAATCATATGGATGAGTAGAGACTATGTGCCAGATATTGTACAATGTGCTCCA
>NW_011479120.1:2047-19415 GCF_000754665.1 Bison bison bison | reverse complement strand
CTTCACAGTAAGACTCTTAACTCTGTATAAATAGACTAAATTTTGTACAAAAAGTTTTTGCTTGAGAATATGTTACCTTCTAACATTTTAATAGGCAGTTACAAGAATTACACCAATTGACAACTGTACTAGACACTTCTACAAACATTAATTAACTCATTAGCTGTAATGATTCTGGAAAGGAAAATGTTAAAAATATGAGTAAGCTGCAGCCTTTTCGCCAGGTCTTTGGACTCTACTAGTCTTCTTACATCAAACCACATGTCTCTAGTACAAACATATCAATACAAAATAAGCTTCCTACTTCATTCATGGTACATACACTAATGGTAAATAAGCTAAAATTTAGAAAGTTCTTAGAAAACTATGAGATTATTTGCTGCTGCAATAACTTTCATTATCTCTCCATTATGTTTAAAATAGTAAGATGGGGAAAATATGATGAAAAGCACTTAATAACTATCACTAAATATATATTATGCCATATCTATCACTATTTTGAAAAGTTCATTGTACTGAAATAGGACACTCACAGGGCAGAGTGCTCATTTTCTCACAAGTAGAAGAATCACATCCAAAATGTGGTCTCTGAACAGCCTATAGTTTCCTCCTTACCATTAGGGGAAGTGATAAACTAACCGAATGATCAATCGAGGAAGTGAAATCATTACCAAAACCCAGAATATCTTTAATTGGTAGCAAGAGTTTTGTTGTTTCCCCCCTCCCCCTGCCCCTTGGTGCGGGGGAGGCACTTTTATAAGTTTATTCTAAAGAAACAACTTTTTAAAGTGTTCAAAAGTGTTTTTACAACTGTTGTTGCAGTTTTTACAAAAAAACAGTAAATGATGTGAAAAGGTTGTTGACAGGGTATTGGTTAAAGAATGACAGTGGAGCCAAGAATGGACTCTGATTCAGACACTGAAGGTGACGACATGCATGGAGTGACTGACACGTTCACTCCAGAGCAGAGGGACTTGGTCAGGTAGCGCAGTCAATGGTGGACCACACATGGTCCTCCTTGCCTAAACCACAATCAGGGTGCTGGCTCCTCCAAGATAGTCACAAAAGATTTGAGATCGATTCCTATGGAAAATATTAAAGGCCTCTCCTTGGATGAGGCCATCGTATGTGACCACCTAACTGCTCTAGACAAATGGATTTGAATTACAAATACTACTTTCCTGAGCTCTTCCTGAGAGCTTTTCATTGTGGGGGATCTGCTGCTAGGACCTCAGGGATGGGACCCAGTCCATGTTTGAGAGGGACATCAGGTGTGGGAGCAAATTCCTCTGCTGTGAGATGCCACTCAAGAACTCTGCAGAAGGAAGGGCAATCAACTTCAAAATTGTCTGGTTTCTACCAACTGCTGGGAAAAAAATCCCTGCACCTCTCGAGGACGCCAGTTAACACCTGTCCTTGAGGACTCTGCTGTAAGGGAGAATGCAGCTGGGAAAGCTGGAGCCAGCTCTGAGCTGTTCATGGGGCAGGTGGACTGGAGGGCTCATGGGCACAGAGGGAGGGGGGTCCACGACCCTCAGCCACCTGCCAGACTGAAGGCCAGAGGCAACTCGGTGTAAAATTAGGCAGGATGGTCCCTCCCAGCACCCCTTCTCTTCTAGACCTATTCACTCACGAATGTTCCATCAAGGCTGAAGGATTGGTTGCCTGAGGTGGGCTGAGAGCTTAACCTCCAGTTTCTACACCATTCTCAACCCTGTGGTTTCTCAGGATCTATTGTGTGAGCTACTGATGTGACCTCTCCCTCCCTCTGCTCGAAAAAGTGCACCCAGCATGTCAGGATCATACAATTCTTATTTCCGGCCTTGTTACTTTGGGAACTTTGAATTTCTTTTCTTTTGTTTTTAACAATTAACCTAAAATTTCCTAAAACACTAAACAAAATGACACTAAATAAATGGTATTTTTTAAAAAGTGGATATTATAAATAATATTGATAAAATCATGTTAGAAATTTGAAATTTTTACCAAAGGTTACTCTACCTGATTCAGATTATTTCTCTCAGTCTTCACTATCACTTCTACTGCTTGGAAAGTGAGTTCTAGGTGCTGTTTCACTTCAACTTATTTACTATATTGATCTTCTTTTCTTGTTAAATGCTCCCTCATTTTTTCATATAATATCTAGGCATTTCTTCTATTCTCTTCTTCTTGCTTTAAGGTGAATCTGAAAATTTTAAAACTCTTCTTAGAAAATCATGAGATTATTCACTGCTGTAATAAATTTCGTTCCCTCTTCACAATGTTTAAAATAGTAAATGTGAGGGGAATACAATGAAAAACACTTAATAATGGTCACTGTTTTCAGACAGAGGGTTAAGAAAAAAACTGCATAAATTTTGTTTTCATTTTCTCTTGAGAAAAATGGCTACTTCATAAATCTGTGGGTGGGAATGTAAAGTAATATAAACTAAGAATAGTTTAGAAATATAGATTACAGACCACTTTTAAGTTCTCATACTTTGACCACATTATATGATATTATTAAAGAAAATGTATTTAAAATAATTAGAAAGGTAGAAATGAATTTATAGAAAAGGTGTTCCTTGCAGTATTAAATAGAATACAGAAAAGTGAAAAACAATTGGAAGTCAATTTCAGTTCAGTACAGTTCAGTTGCTCAGTCGTGTCCGACTCTTTGCTACCCCATGAATCACAGCACGCCAGGCCTTCCTGTCCATCACCAACTCCCGGAGTTCACACAGACTCACGTCCATCAAGTCAGTGATGCCATCCAGCCATCTTATCCTCTGTCATCCCCTTCTCCTCCTGCCTCCAATCCCTCCCAGCATCAGAGTCTTTTCCAATGAGTCAACTCTTTGCATGAGGTGGCCAAAGTACTGGAGTTTCAGCTTAAGCATCATTCCTTCCAAAGAAATCCCAGGGCTGATCTCTTTCAGAATGGACTGGTTGGATCTCCTTGCAGTCCAAGGGACACGCAAGAGTCTTCTCCAACACCGCAGTTCAAAAGCATCAGTTCTTCGTTGCTCAGCTTTCTTCACAGTCCAACTCTCATATCCATACGTGACCACTGGAAAAACCATAGCCTTGACTAGACAGACCTTTGTTGGCAAAGTAAAGTCTATGCTTTTGAATATGCTATGTAGGTTGGTCATAACTTTTCTTCCAAGGAGTAAATGTCTTTTAATTTCATGGCTGCAGTCACCATCTGCAGTGATTTTTTAGCCCAAAAAAGTAAAGTCTGACACTGTTTCTCCATCTATTTCCCATGATGTGATGGGAACAGATGCCATGATCTTCATTTTCTGAACGTTGAGTTTTAAGCCAACTTTTTCACTCTCTTCTTTCACCTTCATAAAGAGGCTTTTTAGTTCCTCTTCACTTTCTGCCATAAGGGTGGTGTCATCTGCATATCTGAGGTTATTGATATTTCTCCTGGCAATCTTGATTCCAGCTTGTGTTTCTTCCAGCCGAGCATTTCTCATGATGTACTCTGCATAGAAGTTAAATAAGCAGGGTGACAATATACAATCTTGACATACTCCTTTTCCTATTTGGAGCCAGTCTGTCGTTCCATGTCCAGTTCTAACTGTTGCTTCAGTAAATATTTAATGGGGTTTCCATTATGGTGGACTTCTGTATGCTCATGAAAATGATGACTTGGAAAAATATACATTAAGTTATTAGAAGCATTCACTGTTAAGAACCTGCTATATTATTTCTAAGAATTTCACACTCAAAAATACTAGTAACACTTTCTCCTCTGTAAAATCCTAGAGGATAAGTTAGTCCTTATGACACGTCTATGTCTCTGCAGAATTAAAGTAAACAATAGTTCAAATATTTCCTTAAAGGTGAGGTATATAGTGTCTCAAGCTGCTGAGCTCTCGTTCCCACTCCACTTTCTGATGCTCTAACTGTGATTTCACTTCTTTGGTTTCTGACAGCTCTTTTTATAGCCCATGAACCTTACTTTTCATTCTGTAAAATTCTCCTCTAAGTAGTTCACAGTGGCTTCTTTGGCTTCTTTGAAAATCTACTAATCTTTCATGTGAAAGAATTGTATCCTGAATTTTCAACAAGCTAACAGAATCTGCATGATGAAGAAAACAAAGATAGAAACAAACAAAAAAACTTATGTGAATAATTTTTGAGTATAAAGGACTGTGCCTTTCATGTTCACTCATCCACGCACTGAATAGATATTAAGGGTCTATAATGTGGAAGACATTATTCTAAGTTCTGCAAATAAAACAGATGCCCCTGGGTCTTGTTTAGCTTGAAGTCTAGTAGGAGACAAGGACAAATAAAATAATTATGAACTCAGATAGATACTCTAAGAAAAGAGAGTTCTATGATCACATAACAGAACTTGACATAGACTGGGTCCAGGAAAGATTTCCCTGGGGAAGAGATGTCACACTGAGAAATGAAGGATGAGCAGGAAGTAGTAAGTAGAGTAGGAACAACAACTCTGTGGACAGTCTCCAGCTGTCATTATGTTTTTAACCAAGACAGAGTGAACAGCTACTGACTTACCTTCCTGAGTGGAGTGAGCAAAAACAATGCGGACAAAATACATTAAATGATGATTTTCATGACAAAGGACTTCAGGGAATGAAAGACAATGATCCTGGAAACACATGAGGTTAGCCTAAGGAATGCCCCAGCTCACTGCCTTGAGAGAATTCTCAGGCCCCAACACGGGGAGAAGGAATGGAAGCTGAGTTAGCCAGACTCCCTGACAGGAGGTGATGAAGCTGACAGTCTGGTGAACCAAAGTGGGCAGAGATCACAGATCAGAACTGTGGAGAGAAGAGAGTGGAACAGAGAGAAAAAGGACCCTGGGGATCTCAGGAGCCCCTCGGGTATTCAGCAGATGAACAAACAGAAACCATCTGGGAGAAACCACCTGAGACCAGGGAGAAACCATCTGAAAAGACTATAGGAACCTGTGACTGGTGCTCACTCAGTCCCAGGAATTCTGTCTATTCTCATGAGCCAGGCTGGAAAATTCCTAGGTATCAGCAGAATTAACAGGGTAGTCAGCAAGGTCTTGCCTCCAAGGCAGGAAATCATCAGCTCTAGCCCCAGAGCCCCTCTGGATGCACCTAATGAATCATGAGAAGCAAGAGCACAGAAGGATCTCTGGAAAACTCTCAATATTTGGAAACTAAATCACATGGGTCTAAATAACCCTTGGATCAAAGAGGTAATGAAAAGAGAAAGTACAAAGTATTCTGAACTGAAGGAAAATGAAAAAGTTAAGACCAGAAGACATTTTAGGGAATTGACAAGCTGATTCTAGAATTCATGTAGAAAGAAGGGTGAAAACTAAAACCAGATGGAACCACACAATTGTGACCTTTAACCATGCAGCAAAGAAAGGCAACAGTTGGGCTTGAAGCAAGGGGGTAGCATGATGGGACCTAAATGTTTAAAAATAGGCAATAATTACAGTTGCTGTGCAGACTGAGGTTCTGCCAGGTGGAGTGGCAGGAAAAGAAGTCCTGAGATTATTTCAGTTACTCTAGGAGGAAAATGATGCTGACCTGACCATGGGTGAAGGCACAGGAAAGAAGAGTCAACAGAAGGTACAGTGAGTGAGAGTATCATAGGCCTGTGGCTCAGAGTATACACTCACTTTCATGTCCTTTTAAGGCAAAACAAACTTCTGAGATGCATGGCACTGTAGCATATCACTGGCTCTAGAGCAGTACTGACAAGGTGTGCATATATCACTCCTCTATACACAGACAGGCTTTTCGTTAACATTTACACTGCAGTCCTACCTTTATACCCCACGTTGTGAGGTTCTACTTGCAACGTGGAATTCCTAGAGTAAAGCACGTCACCATCCTCAGAAACAGTCTCGGACGACTGAGTTAAGTCATCCGGTTCATTCACATAATTAATTAGTTCTTTGACCTACACGTAAACAATACTCTTTCACAATGTCCTTAAAATATATATAAATACACCAAGTGTACAGAGGTGATAAATCTCTGTATCAAAACAAAAACAGACATTTCTTAAAAGAAGAGATTTTTATCAAAAGGATAACTTTATCAACAGTGTTTCTAAATGATGTGTTCAAAGTAAACTTCTCTACAACAAAGGAAGATTTTCTATTTTAGCACTATTCCTTTGACAAAGTATTTTCGATAAGGATAATATTTTTGAAAGTTCATTTTTTTTTTTTTTTACTATACCTTCTTCTTTTCATATGGTGTTTTCCTTGCAGGCCTAAAAGAACAAATTATTCTTTTCAGGCTAATATTAAATATTCAAAAATACAAACAATACCTAAACTTTTCTTTTTTATATAAACTTTTTCCATTGGCAAGTAATTGTCTATAAAGGATGCAGAAATAAATAAGAGCAGCATTAAAGGACACAGAAAATATATCAGTAATACTAATAAAGTATTAAAGTTAGATCTAAAGAAAAGGAAAAACATAAAGTTACTTGCATTGTGTAATAGGAAACAGTATACCAGTATTTTTTGCACCTGTTCTTTTCCATAAGAACTAACTTTTATGGCAATACGACCTACCTGGGAGGTATTCCTTCAGTTCCTCTAAGAAAGAAATCCATTTGAAAAACCAAGATATTAGCTTTTTGAGGACGTCCTATGCATCAGCTATGCATTATCAGAAGCACCTAACATGTCCTAAAGGCATTTTCATCCCCACAGTCATTCTGGGAGATAGGATAGGAAGAAATGCAGCACACAAAGGCTGAGGAACTTGCCCAAGCCCACTCAGCATGTCACCAACAGACCCAGAATTCAAACCCAGGAAGTCTGGCTTCAACACTGCTCTTCCAAAATATGCTGAGAAAGTAATATTGAAAAGTCTTTTTAAGTAATATGATAGCAAATGAATCTATAGTATTATTTCAGGTCTAGCTATAGCTATAAATAATGATTTCTGAATCTTAAAACATATTTCTCAAAAAATAAAAAGACATCAGAAGTAGGTAAGCCTGCATATCTACTGTCAATAAAGTTTTGTTTTCTGTAAAAAAAAAATCATCAATAAGCATTCATTCACCCATTCTGCTGTTTCTTCATGCATCTGACATACATGTATTGAGCACACAATATATGTTAATGACACACTTAGTAAAAGAAGTACGGGTTTTGTCATTTAGATCTTTATCATGCAAAAGGAATAATTTGTGAAAGACTGCTAATAATGTTTTTCTATTGAATATAAACAAAATCTTCCCCTTTTCCCTGGAATCTATAAACAACTATGAAGTTAATATGATGTGATGTTTCAGAGCACCTTACAAAATCACAGCTACTCATCATGTAACTGTCAGCTAGAATTATCAAGGAATGACCATATTCTATTCAGTATAGCCTATGTGTTTGTAAATTCACAATTATGTAATTTTTGAAAATCTATATATGATAGAATTAACTTAAGCAATCATCTGAATATTCCATTACATAGAAATATTACACTTCAGAACCAATGAACAAGCCCTTACCATAAAACTATACATGAACAGAAGTCATATGTACAATTAGTTCACCGTAATAGTTTAAAGATAATGTCATACAATCAATAAGGTTTCTAGTATTGGAAATGCAAACAAGACTAAACTAAATAAACACGCCATCTGCTGGCTCATTTCCAATAGCATGCTGCTGCTACTGGTAAGTCACTTCAGTCGTGTCCAACTCTGTGTGACCCCATAGACAGCAGCCTACCAGGCTCCCCCATCCCTGGGATTCTCCAGGCAAGAACACTGGAGTGGGTTGCCATTTCCTTCTCCAATGCATGAAAGTGGAAAGTGAAAGTGAAGTCACTCAGTAGTGTTTGACTCCTAGCGACCCCATGGACTGCAGCCTACCAGACTCCTAAGTCCATGGGATTTGCCAAGCAAGAGTACTGGAGTGGGTTGCCATTGCCTTCTCCCTCCAATAGCATACATACTCTAAAAGCTCCCTTCTTAACATAAAACAAGGAACACCTGTGAACTCCACATTCCTCTTTAGTTACCATCCAATTCTTCATTGCCTGTCCCAATAACATTCCCTACTGAATGTTTACCTGTATTCATTACAGTCTAGCTTCCAAGGGGACTATTTACTGAAATGACTTCTCCACCAAAGGCACTGGACTTCACCTTAACATTTCAGCAGTGTTCGTCCACTAGAGTTGAGCAATCTCTTGTCTTGGCCTGAGTACTGTATAATGCTGCTCTATTTCCAGAAGAAGTATTCAGTGCTAATGTGTCTTCCCCTACAAACAAAGAATCTGGAGAATGTACCTGTCATCACCCTGATCCACTTCCCTTAAAATGCTGTCATCATTCAAGTGCAGCAGACCACCAGTCAGTGAATCGGTCTTTTCAAATATTGGTGCAACCACACGTTCGTCCAGTGTCCATTTATCATTGTTCTTTTTCTTTACTGCCTTCCTGTGCACACCAGGATCGCTACTTTAAAAAGTCCACAAAAAAAGCCAATGTTTTCCAATAATTCTACTGATAAAGAAAAAAAAACAACCAATTCTTATAAAATTCCAACTCTTACCCATCTTAAGTTGTTGATTAATTCACAAGAGAGTTATAGAGTACCAACCGTATGCAAGAAAACAAATTCTTCCTTCAAACACAGACATGATTATGATACAGTATATAAAACTTGATATATGAAAGTGAAAAGTGAAATAAGGAAGGATTTGCAGAAGTGAAGAGAGGAGGTCATGAGAAGCAGAAAAGGGAGAAAATCATTCTACCTGGAGATTCGAATGTGAGCACAAACATCAGGCACAGGACATCTAGGTTGTTTCTGAGGACCCTGGAAGGAAGAGCACAAAATACATGGAAGAAAATAGAGAGATGCATCTGGAAAGACACTGAGAAGAACCTCAAGGGCTACACTGCAAACCTAGAGTACACTGGCTAAGCGCCTTGACTCTTAGACATGGGAGTCATAAGTAGATTTACACTATATTTTTTGTTTTGCTTCTAAATATAATAATGCTGAATTTAGGGACTTCCCTGGTGGCCCAGTGCTTAGGACTCCACCTACCAATAAAGGGGGAAGGCGTTCCATTCCTGGTCAGGGAAGATGCCACATGCCATGGTAAAACTAAACCCTGCTACACAGCTACTGAAGCCAGCACCCTAGAGCCCACACTCAGCATCAAGAGAAGCCACCACACTGAGAAGCCCAAGCACTGTGGCGGCAAAGACTCAGCGCAGCCAAAAATAAATGAAAAAGAGAATTCACAGAAAAAAGCCACACATAATTTAGGTGGTATTTTAAATGACATGAGGCACATATACCATGAAAGAAGAAACCAAGGAAATATTTGGCCAGGGGAGGAGAGCTCACTTTTAAACCACCCACATGATGTGGCGACCACATCACTGCTGAAAGACTGATGCCTCATCGGTTTTCCCGCCACCATCAGCAATTTGGCCTCCCTCCATGGACATACTCAAAGAGCTAGGAGAGAAAAACCTGCCAGCCAAAACCCTGGAAGAGCCTCTTTCCAGAAATATTGTCTTTCAGAAATGAAAGAGAAATAAAAACTGTCCCAGACAAAGCAAACCTGATGGAGTTCATCACCACTAGTCCCGCCTCATGAGAAATGCTGAAAGAAGTCCTCAAACTGAAATGAAAGAATGTTCATTAGTGACAAAACAAATTTAAATATACAACACACTGATTAATATGCAGTCAAATCCAGAATACTCTAATATGTAACATGGTGGTATATTAACAAAGGCATTCTAGTAATAAGGCTAAAGGACAAGAGTATTACAAATAACTATATCTCTAGTAAAATATACAATCTGTACATCACAAATATTAGCTCAAGTTAGAAATTATTTTATAGGAACATAACAAGGGACGTGCTGTTAAATACTGATATAGGATTACCTATCAGAACCCTCATTCTGCATAGCAGGAAACTCCTGGTTGCTGTTTCCTCCAATCTTTCTCTGCTGAAACAATCCACTCTCATCAGCAGCATCGCATATGTTCTCTGATACTTCCACTTCACTACTTTTGTGTTTCTTTTCTTCTTCAACCTTTAATGGAAGTTTGACACTAAGAATAATTGCTATGTATTGATTATAAAGATCTTTGTTTTCAATTTTATTATTTGACTCAGTGCTCACCCTGAATTTAAGTGATAATAATATTTTTGTGTTTATTTTAATTTTATCACTTACAAGTCACTGAAATTTTTGTGAAATCTGCTCCTTTCTGTTTGAGAAAAAGAAACAAAATTCCCCAAAATTTCAAAAATGGTTTTCTTAATAAGATGCAATTATTCATATTCAGTCTTCCCCATCTGACTGGCAGAGACAGAGAAATAAAAAGACAAAGACACAGAATCTGTCCTCTTTTGTCTTTACTACCTGGATTTTCCATTAAACAGCCAGATGTAGAGGATGTGACACCTTAGCACCTCAGAAAGGAAACATTCTTCTCTCTGCACTAAAGCTATTCTTTCCCCTCTGCCTTATCCAATTCTTTTTTCACTTGGATCTGGAAGAGAGCAAAAAAGTGACAGTGTTCACAAATTAAATGAACCAGAGTTTACCAAAACACAAGGAGCAGAACGAAACTGAGGAGTTGTTAGTTAGTGTGGAATTCTGGAATATAAGTAATGCTTCCCAATTCCACATTCAATAACCTTCAAACCTTACAGCTAGAAGATATAGAAATAATTACCTAGTATTGCCCCACTATTTACCAAAAACAGCAATAAACTAAAAAAAAAAAAAAAAAGTTCAAGGTTTTGTTTAAGGCCCCTAAACTGGCACTCCCTAGCATTTTATGGCATCAAAAGAGATGATACAATTCTGGAATGTTGAATGTTATATATCACCAAATGAATTCATCAGATTAATCAGATAAGTTAAAAGCATGACTTTGGCACAGTAACTCAGTGCCTTAGTTGGGGGTAGGGCTCATCTCCTTTTTGTTGTTGTTGTTGTTGTTTTTTAACAGGAGAATACATAGAATTTTTGTTTCTTTTTTTTTTGTCTTTTTGTCTGTTGTTCAAACTCAGTCAAAGCACCTCTTACACAAAAGAGCAGACAAACAATTTAAAAAACCTATTACTGAAGAAAAAAAAATCTCACAGCATCTCAGAACTCAGTCTTCTCCTTTGGAGATAAACACTTAATGTTTTTTTTTTTTTTTTCCATTTTTTCTCAGGGTTTATACTACCTATGGGCTTCCCTGGTGGCTCAAATATTAAAGAATCCACCTTCAATGCAGGAGACCTGGGTTTGATCCCTGGGTTGGGGAGATCCTCTGGAGAAGGGAACAGCTAGCCACTCTGGTATTCTTTCTGGCCTGGGGCATTCCATGAACAGAGGAGCCTGGCAGGCTACAGTCCAAGGGTTTGCAAAGAGTTGGACATGACTGAGCAACTTTCACACACACACACACACACACACACATACACACACACACACACACACACTATCTATGTAACAAAATCACACAGGTCAAAACTTTCTACATTTTAGTAAACAACATAATGGAAAGGTCTGTCTCAAAAGAAACATCTGAGAGTGCTGATTAAAGTATATATGGGAGCGCATGTATTTGTTATTAAAAAGATCCTGAAGCAGCCATGCTGGAAATCTAAGTGCTCAGTGATTGCAGAAAGCAGAGAAGATCACACATATTCAACCACAATGAAGAGATTAGAGGGAACACATTTTCAAATCCCATCTCTCAGTCAAGTGCTTTCTTCCCATTCTATGGAAATATAACATATTTAACCCAACGGAGTTAAAGGGAAAAAAAAAAAAAAAAGACACAAAACCCTAGCTGATTATTCTTCTTAAGCAATTTCCTTGGTGTTTGTTCTGGCTCAGAAGTCCACATGGCAAACAGGTAAATGAGTTTCCCAGTCCATATGAAGACTGACAGAGAATAATTAGATATGAGAATTGATTGAAGGACAGAAGCCATGAAAATCGTTTCCTGAATTCCTGTTATTGAGATAATAATTGATTTCTACACAATTACCTCTTTGGATGACCCCCTTTTATTCATAAATGGAAAATCAAAATGGACCACATCATCAAGAAAGAGAAAAACCAAAGCAAGGGAAAATGAGAAACTCCTTTGGAAGTTAAATTTTCTTTTTCCAGAGCCAGAAACTCTACTTGAAACATGTCTATTTCATTCTTAAACCTCTGCATATCCTTCTCTAATTCTTCATTTACATACACTTCAGATGCACTGTGACTATTAGGTGGAGAAGAATTCCCATTTTCCAATCCGGATTCCATGCTTTTATTGTTACTAGCGCTGCAATTATCTGCATGCAGTGGCTTCTAGAACCAGTCCTGCATTGCTTTGTTTTTCAGATCGGTATTTTAACAACAGCAAGGGGAATTTTTATTTGAATTCTATGTTTCATCTTACCAGAGTAGACAAGCTACAGACTAAAATAACATGTCTGCCCCGTGTCTAATTTCCGATTAGTTTGACCTTGCCTCATATTTTGTGACATTTGCATATCAATCTCTTGGTCTTTCACTTCGAATATAACTACCGGCTCCCCTACTTTTTTAATTTTCTGTATAGTTATAAAAACCATCCTCAATTTTCATAAACACATGTTCAATGTCTAGTTGATAATTCTCAAAGTCTACTTTATTTTCAGGGAAAAAAAGCTTTGAAGATGACCGACAAGCCTATCCAAGGGACCCAGAGTTTACAGACCATGGAAAAACATTTTTGAGAGTGGAAATGCTTGGAATACTAGAGAGACAGGTACTCCAAATGCATCTTTTCCCTCCCAATCAGGTATATTATTTGTGAGATTAGGAGATATTTCCTTTTGGTTTGCTCCTTCTTTAGGGTTATCATGTAGTTGATCTTCCTCAGGAGAAATGGTAATTTGGTATTCCTTACAAAATTTCAGTGAACCACTTTAACTCATTTATGATGGGTGTTAACTTATCTTTCCATTCTAATTTGCCTTGTTTGATACACATTTTCTCATACAGTACTACACCAGATATTGAAATTTAGTTTTACATACCTGTGCATGGTTATTCTCATCTTCATCAAGTTTTTCTTGTTCTTCCTCTGTTATCATTTCTAAGTCTAATTCTCTTGACAGATCTGCATGTTTAGTTAAAATTACTTAGAACGTTTAGATAAAAGACATAATCCTCATTTAAAACAGAGATCTAAAACATTGTATGAAATGACAGGTTAAATCAATCTTAATCTTCAGCTGAATGTTTACTTCTTTAAGAACTACTTCCAATGACTTGCAAACTTCAACAAACCATTTAGGAAATACTAGATGTCACCAGGTTACAGGCACACAAACAGCTCAAAGATTCAGCCACAGATTAATCCAAACATTATTGAACAAAACAATCAGAAACCAAACAAAATACAGGACAGACATATAAAGTCACCATACATTCTCTTCTCTACTTCATAACAGGACCTTTTTAACAACGTGCCAAGCATCAACTGCAACATTATTCATGGTTTACAAAATTCCTCTTACTTTTTAGCTTTTATCAGTTCCTTCATCTGAAAGGTTTCCCTCTACTCTTCCAACAAATTACTTTTCATCTTTTAAGGTTCAACCTGTTTTGTGAAGTTGTCTTTGATTACTGCCATCTTTCCCCTGATAAAGAAGTATGCCTTTCCTTTTAGCTCCCTTAGTACTTTAAAATTTTTTCTAGTGTATCTTTCTAGATTTTTTAAGTTATAGATTTAGATCTGAACTGTAAATTATTTCTTTATGTGTCTATCCTCTTGGCTCCTAGACAGCAGAGGACAAGCTCTTAAAAGTCACCTCGATATATATAGCGCATTTTTTTTAATCTATTTTTTTTAATTGAAGGATAACTGCTTTACAGAATTTTGTTGTTTTATGCCAAACCACAACATGAATCAGCCATAGGTACATATATCACCCCTTTTGAACCTCCTTCTCATCTCCTTCCCCATCCCATCCCTCTAGGTTGATACAGAGCCCCAGTGTCTCTTATTCAATAATTATTTCTCGGGTTTCCACTCAGTACTAGACACTGGAGTTTCACAAAAAAAGGTAGAAAAAGGTGTCAGGGATGGCTTTTCTAGAGATAATGCCTGAGTGCAGACTTACACAGTTCAAGGGAACAGAGGGCAGGAGAGGGAGAGCATTTCAGGCTGTAGCAAGATGGGGAGAGAAGCACACACACTACAGGGTAGATGTTTGTCCAAAGTGAAGGGATGGGACTGATGAAGGTCATGGCATCCAGTCCCATCACTTCGTGGCAAAGAGATGGGGAAACAATGATAACAGAAACAGACTTTATTTTCTTGGGTTCCAAAATCAATGCAGATTGTGACTGCAGTCATGAAATTAAAGGACACCTGCTCCTTGGAAGAAAAGATATGACAAACTTAGTGTATTAAAAAGCAGAGACATTACTTTGCCAACAAAGGTCCGTCTAGTCAAAGCAAAGGCTTTTCCAGCAGTCATGTATGGATTTGAGAGTTGGACCAAAAAGATGATTGAGCACTGAAGAACTGACGCTTTTCAACTGTGGTGTTCGGAAAGACTCATGACAGTCCCGTGGACTTCAAGGAGATCTAACCAGTCAATCCTAAACAAAATCAGTTCTGAACATTCACTGGAAAGACTGATGCTGGCACTGAAGCTCCAGTACTTTGGCCACCGGATTCAAAGAGCTGACTCATTAGAAAAGACCCTGTTGCTGGGAAAGGTTGAAGTCAGGAGGAGAAGGGAATGACAGAGGATGAGATAGTTGGATGGCATCACAGACTCCATGTACGTGAGTTGAGCAAGCACTGGGAGATGATGAAGAACAGGGAAGCCTGGTGTGCTGTGGTCCATGGGGCCACGTAGAATCAGACATGACTGAACGACTGAAGAACAACAACAGGTACAAGTGACAAGGGCACCAGCAGCAGTTCAGAATTCTAGAGCAAAGGACTGAAAGGGCTAGAGATAGAGGGTCAGGCAGAAGTCAGATTATGAAAACATCAATGGTGCTTTAAGAGGTTTAGACATTAATGTGACTCAGAGTGTCTCATAGTCACGTGTGCTTTTGAGATTGGTGACTCTAAACACCACAGGAGGGAGGAATCTGAAGGGCATATGAATAACCAGAGGAGGGGAATCTGAAGGTATTAATACTGGGAATAACAAGGTGATGCAGGCCTGAACTGAGGGAGTGTTTACAGAAATATTTAGGATATAAAACTTTCAGGGTACAGTATAGAATAAATCTTTAAGGAACCAATAAATGTACAAATCCAGGCACCCTAAAGGATAAAATAACTGCTCATTATTTTATAAAATGTATTGACTGAGAAGAAAATGATCAACATGAACTGACTGAAGTGGCTTCTATTTTGTAATTTTCCTATCTCACATCGTTCAGTGTTGAAGGGACTCATGTAGGTATTTTCTTGAATTTGTTTTTCCTGGACCTACCAAGCTCATGGAGAAACAAGAGCAAACAACTCAGTTGTATAGATTAAAAGAAAAAAAAAAAAAGACAAACACATTGAGTTTAGAGCCTGTAGTCATTATTCTAGGAGATAACTGAGAACATTCTGTAAGTTCAAGGTAAGGATAGAAAAGAAAAAAGTACAGGAGTGAAAAAAGAAGGAGTGGATGATTTATTACCATAGTCCTGATTGTATGACTGATTTAGGGTGCTAAATTAATTAGTATTTATGGACAACACATTCTTAGACGTGGTTACTCAATAGACTGGGCATCCTAGTAGAATTAGAATTGACTTTCTATATACTGCTTTTAAGTGATATACCACTCCTTTATACCAACCTCCCTTGTGAACTCTTAATTCATTACAAATACTAAAACAAGATATACTATGTGGACACAGCTGAGAAGGAGGTACTATGTAGCAAATTTCCCATGACTCCCATTCCCACTGGGAAAGCCAATTCTAAAAAATATGAAGTCACGGAAAACACAAGAAATATTTTAGTATTTGGTATCAGAGTTGCTTTTTCAGTTATACTGAATATAATCATGAATAATACTTATGAAATGACAACCATATTAAAACAGTGCTACAAAGTCACGTTTTGAGAAGGCAATCTCTAGATGGCTACCTAGTCTCCCAACTAGTCCCAGAGTTCTAAACATAATCCTGCTATGTGCTCTCAGGTGTATGCTAAACACCAGCCTGAACGAACTTACGTTTTCCTAATTCTCTTTGTTATTTATTGTATTACTACGGTCAGAGGGCAAATGCAAACACCTTGCTAAGAGGTATTGATTGGCTGTAGTTTGCATAAAAGGAGTCAGCACAAGGTAGACTTTGCCACAGAATCTAATTTGGAACCATCATAAGGATGGTAAGGTCGTGCCCAGGTGGCCCACAGCTGAGTGTTTTGGGCTTCTGCATTACCTTTGCTTCCTCTGTTTCCTGGCAGCTCCGACTTGCATAGCTGATGGAGCGAGTAATTCCCTACCGGGAACACTGCTACAGTCTTCATCTTCATTTTATCTATTACAGTCTTCTGTCCAAATTCTGTGGATGCTGATTGATTTTTGATCATTGAATGGGACACCAACGCACACTGACCATCAACTTTCAAATGCCTGGCTCTTTGACAAGTCTCATTATTGAGGCTCAAAGCAGCAGAAGCCCAATTTGAAAAATGTGAAAACAAAGTCTCCACTTATTAGAACGTGAGAATACAACTCTGACCAACTTGTACAAAGTCTTTCTTCAGAGAATCAGTTCCATGACCTCCTCTCCCCTGAAACTCACTAGTCCTTCACAGCTTACAATATCTCACACGTCACCGTCATTCATGAAGAGATGTAAACTAGTGTGTCTCATTTCTTCTACTTTTTAATTGCCTAGTATTACTGATTTTGATTCACTTAACTTCTATTGCATATTCTGTACTCCATAAGAACTTTACCAATAATTATTTTTTCAACATCAGTTCAATTCAGTTCAGTCGCTCAGTCATGTCCGACTCTTTGTGACCTCATGAACTGCAGCATGTCAGGCCTCCCCGTACATCACCAACTCCTGGAGTCTATCCAAACTCGTGTCCATTGTGTCAGTGAGGCCATCCAACCATCTCATCCTCTGTCATCCCTTTCTCCTCCTGCCCTTAATCTTTCCCAATATCAGGGTCTTTTCAAATGAGTCAGCTCTTTGCATCAGGTGGCCAAAATATTGGAATTTCAGCTTCAGCATTAGTCCTTCCAATGAACACCCAGGACTGATTTCCTTTAGGATGGACTGGATGGATCTCGTTGCAGTCCAAGGGACTCTCAAGAGTCTTCTCAAACACTACAGTTCAAAAGCATCAATTCTTCTGTGTTCAGCTTTCTTTATAGTCCAACTCTCACAT
>NW_011479120.1:0-578 GCF_000754665.1 Bison bison bison | reverse complement strand
GATTGTGTGTGCCTGTATTTTTTACTTTTTTTAGTTTTATTATCCAGGAGTCTCTGGCTGAGGGGAGGGTTGGAGGTGGCCTGCTGCACAGTCAGGGTCACTGAGTGTAGCAGGGCATGCATGGGACCTGTTGAAGGAGGTGCTATTATCTTCATTACCTCCACCATAGTTTGGCCTCAGGTCAAACAACAGGGAGGGAACACAGCCCCACCCATCAACAGAAAATTGGATTAAAGATTTACTGAGCATGGTCCCGCACATCAGAACAGGATCCAGTTTCCCCCTCAGTCAGTCTTTCCCATCAGGAAGTTTTCGTAAGCCTCTTATCCTTATCCATCAGACTGAAAACTTCAGTCACAGAAAACAAACCAAACTGATCACATGGACCACAGACTTGTCTAACTCAATGAAATTATGAGTGAGCCATACCATGAAGGGCCATCCAAGACAGATGGGTTATGCTGGAATATTCTGAAAAAACATGGTCCACTGGAAAAGGGAATGGCAATCCATTTCAGTATTCTTGCCTTGAGAACCCCATGAACAGTATGAAAAGGCAAAAAGATAGGACACTGAAA
>NW_011479119.1:9645-10449 GCF_000754665.1 Bison bison bison | reverse complement strand
CTGGTATACTGAGATCATGGGTTGCTTGCAGGTGTAGAAGAAAGAAATTTAACAATTTTTTCCTCTCCTCCCAGAAAACTGAGTTTTAGTACTTCTATATTTGTTTTTTGCATATTTATTAATCAAAATTTGTACATTGTGACATTGACTGAACTCGTGAAACTAATTTAAACAAATATAGGAGAAATACACAATATTCATCAGATATATCACATCAACATTGACTAAAATGAATGAATGAATGTGTCTGTAGTTCCCTCAACATAAAAGTCCCCAAATTATAGAAAGCTGTGATCATCTAATAATGTTTCCTAACTATAGGAGTAAATGATGTGTGATATATTACAAAATATACAAAATTATAGAAATGTAGTGAGTACTACTATATATGGGCTTCCCTGGTGGCTCAGCAATAAAGAATTCACCTGCTAATGCAGGAAATATGGGGTCAATCCCTGTGTTGGGAAGACGCCCTGGAGAAGAAATTGGCACCCAACTCTAGTACTCTTATCTGGGAAATCCCACAGACAGAGGAGTCTGGCAGGCTATAGTCCATGGGGTTGCAAAAGAGTCAGACGTGCCTTAATGACAAAACAGCTATTATACATACATGTTATCAAATCTATTTGGATCCAAAATAAAGTGTAATTACAAAGAGATGGAAGATAAGATGCTAAGGCAATCAATTGTGAATGCAAATGTTAAAGTCATAATTATGCCTCCCAGTATCTTTTTTTTTCTGTTATTTGATCAAGCTTTTGTAAGGAAATGTCCAAGCTTCCTTTTAAACAGGAATTTCCTAAT
>NW_011479119.1:4821-5796 GCF_000754665.1 Bison bison bison | reverse complement strand
TGAAGCAGGATACAGGAAGCTTGGGGCTGGTGCACTGGGATGACCCAGAGGGATGGTATGGGGAGGGAGACAGGAGGGGGGTTCAGGATTAGGAACATGTGTACACCTGTGGCAGATTCATGTTGATGTATGGCAAAACCAATATAATATTGTAAAGTAATTAGTCTCTAATCAGAATAAATAAATTTAAATTAAAAAAAGTTTATGGATTTATGTAACAATCTATGCTGAAAAATACTATTTTATACTTCTATATTATTTGCATATGTAAATTGTATAAATAAATATTTAAATATGAAATTTGCATGTGCACTCCAATATGTATAGTATTTATTTTTCATCCCTTCTCCACACTGGGTGGCAGATTGACATTAATCAGCTGAAGATGTTCAATGCTTCTCAAGGTTCACTGCTTCTAGTGGATGCTGAAATGAATTACCAAAATTTTGTGCTTTAAAACAACAGGAATGTATTTTCTCACACTCTTGAAGGCCAAAAATCCAAAATGAATTCCACTATGTTGAAATCAAAGTGTTAGTAGGACTCACTACATCAAGAAGTCCCAGAGAATAATCTTTTCATTGCCGGTTCTAGTTCATGTGTTTGCCAACATTTCTTGTCTTGTGGTTGAAGGACTCCAATCTCTGCCTGTGTGCCAGTTATGCACATTGCCTTCTTTTCTTCTGACTTTGTTGAATCTCTGTCTCCTTCCTATAAGGATGCATGTTATGGCATTTAGCATCCATCCTGACAACACTAAAATAATCCTCCTGTCTTGAATTCCTTAATGACATCTGCAAGAACTTTGTAATGTAAGACCATTGTCACAGGAGATTAGTACTTGATATCTTGATGGACAAGTATTTAGTCTATTACAATCCATCTCAATTTCAGAGAAAGCTCTTATTCAATGCTTTGTAAATATCAGTTATTTGGGAAGTTTTCAGTCACTATTTCTATAAATTTGTCTTCAGT
>NW_011479119.1:0-859 GCF_000754665.1 Bison bison bison | reverse complement strand
AATAAAATCTATATCCTTGTCTCATGTTTTGAGTTATTTTTCAGTCCCCTAGTTCACCCAATGAAAGAGACCAGGTCACCCAGAGAAAGGGCTAACAATTCAATAATAATTTTATATGTTCAAATATAAACCAGTTTTTCTCAGGGATCCTGTAGCCATTTACCAGAGTGGGTGGAATTTTTAGCTTGGGCTTACATAGCAAAATGCCATAGACAAGGAGGATTAAAACACAGATACCTATTTTTCAGAGCTCTGGGTGTTGAGAAGTCTAAGATTCAGGTGCTAGCTAACTTGGTTCCCAGGGAGGCCTCACTTACTAATTTATAGAGGCTGCCTTATCTTTGTATCCTCACATGGCTTTTTCTCAGTGTCTGTGAAGAGAGAAAGGTTGAGTTTTTCTCTCCCTTCCTCTTACAAGCACACTAATCCTACAGATCAAGGACCCAACTGCATTATTTAATTTAACTTAAAGGAGCTCCTTATAAGCATTTTCTCCAAAAACATTCACATTTGGGGCAAGTGTACCCAACATAAAAATTTGGGTAATGAAATTCAGGCTATGGCACAGAGCATAGACACACCAGCATGAACAAAATCCTCAGATCTTTGAGAGCTGTTGGTTACAGAATTGACACTAAAGGGCTAAAATGGAGTGCTTTCTCCTTATTACTCCCACTCATTTAGGACTTTGTTGCTTTCTATTACATTTACTTTAAGATCTTTTGGATAGAGTTCCAGTTTCCTAGTTTAAAACTGATGCTGTTATAAGATATGTACATTGTATATATGTGAAATCTAGAAAAATGGTACAGATGAACCTATTTGCTAGGGCAGGAATAGAGACACAGAGACAGAGAAC
>NW_011479118.1:4211-5295 GCF_000754665.1 Bison bison bison | reverse complement strand
ATTTAAAGTTTGTGTTTTCTTGTTAATTTTCTGTTTAGTTGATCTATCCATAGGTGTGAGTGGGGTATTAAAGTCTCCCACTATTATTGTGTTATTGTTGATTTCTCCTTTCATAATTGTTAGCATTTGTCTTACATATTGCGGTGTTCCCGTGTTGGGTGCATATATATTTATAATTGTTATATCTTTTTCTTTGATTGATCCTTTGATCATTATGTATTGACCGTCTTTGTCTCTTTTCACAGCCTTTGTTTTAAAGTCTATTTTATCTGATATGAGTATTGCTACTCCTGCTTTCTTTTGGCCCCTGTTTGCATGGAAAACCTTTTTCCAGCCCTTCACTTTCAGTCTGTATGTGTCCCCTGTTTTGAGGTGGGTCTCTTGTAGACAGCGTATGTAGGGGTCTTGTTTTGTATCCATTCAGCCAGTCTATGTCTTTTGGTTGGGGCATTCAACCCATTTACGTTTAAGGTAATTACTGATAAGTATGATCCCGTTGCCATTTACTTTATTGTTTTGGGTTCAAATTCATACACCCTTTTTGTGTTTCTTGTCTAGGGAATATCCTTTAGTATTTGTTGGAGAGCTGGTTTGGTGGTGCTGAATTCTCTTAGCTTTTGCTTGTCTGTAAAGCTTTTGATTTCTCCTTCATATTTGAATGAGATCCTTTCTGGGTACAATAATCTGGGCTGTAGGTCATTTTCTTTCATCACTTTAAGTATGTCTTGCCTTTCCCTCCTGGCTTGAAGACTTTCTATTGAAAGATCAGCTGTAATCCCTATGGGAATTCCCTTGTGTGTTATTTGTTGTTTTTCCCTTGCTGCTTTTAATATTTGTTCTTTGTGTTTGATCTTGTGTTTCTCCTTGGGTTTATCCTGTTTGGGACTCTCTGGGTTTCTTGGACTTGAGTGATTATGTCCTTCCCCATTTTAGGGAAGTTTTCAACTATTATCTCCTCAAGTATTTTCTCATGGTCTTTCTTTTTGTCTTCTTCTTCTGGGACCCCTATGATTCGAATGTTGTAGCATTTAATATTGTCCTGGAGGTCTCTGAGATTGTCCTCATTTCTTTTAATTCACTTTTC
>NW_011479118.1:0-684 GCF_000754665.1 Bison bison bison | reverse complement strand
CCCTTATGGCAGAAAGAGAAGAGGACTAAAAAGCCTCTTGATGAAAGTGAAAGTGGAGAGTGAAAAATTTGGCTTAAAGCTCAACATTCGAAAATGAAGATCATGGCATCTGGTCCCATCACTTCATGGGAAATAGACAGGGAAACAGTGGAAACAGTGTCAGACTTTATTTTTTGGGGCTCCAAAATCACTACAGATGGTGACTACAGCCATGAAATTAAAAGACGCTTACTCCTTGGAAGGAAAGTTATGGCCAACCTAGATAGCATATTCAAAAGCAGAGACATTACTTTGCCAGCAGAGGACAGTCTAGTCAAGGCTATGGATTTTCCTGTGGTCATGTATGGATGTGAGAGTTGGACTGTGAAGAAGGCTGAGCGCCAAAGAATTGATGCTTTTGAACTGTGGTGTTGGAGAAGACTCCTGAGAGTCCCTTGGACTGCAAGGAGATCCAACCACTCCATTCTGAAGATCAGCTCTGGGATTTCTTTGGAAGGAATGATGCTGAAGCTCAAACTCCCGTACTTTGGCCACCTCATGCGGAAAGTTGACTCATTGGAAAAGACTCTGATGCTGGGAGGGATTGGGGGCAGGAGGAGAAGGGGACGACAGAGGATGAGATGGCTAGATGGCATCATTGACTCGATGGACGTGAGTCTGAGTGAACTCCGGGAGCTGGTGATG
>NW_011479117.1:9624-10204 GCF_000754665.1 Bison bison bison | reverse complement strand
CTAGTTATCCTCTTACTATCCTATAGGGGAAAGTAGCAATTGAGCACTGTTAAAATACAAAACAACAAAGCTGAACTGTGATATTTGAATCCCAACCGAACTTGGGTAAAGATGCAAATACCTAGACTCTCAATATGTTTAACCTGGCCTCCTACAGGATGAGAAAAATACATATAAGTAGGAAATGGTTGTTCTATATAAATGTAACTTTAACTTTATCAATTGGTTCTTCTTCGTTCTGTGTATAAGTCTTCCAAAGAAAGGTAATGTTTGAACTCCCCTGGCAGTCTGTCCAATGATTAAGATTCCTTGATCCCACTGCAGGGGGCAGGGGTTCTAACAATGGGTGAACTAAGATACTGCATGCTGTGTGGCCAAAACAAAGAAAGGCAATGTATCTTTATTTTGCAGCCTCATTTTACTGATGTAGGGAGAGGTGGGAATGTTGGAGTCCAAACAATTTCTGTAGCAATAGAGCTCTGCAACACCATCCTCTGTCCCTTTGAGCTACCCCTACTGCTGGAATTGGTACCTCTGAAACAGCACATGGAAGTTTCCTTATACAGTTTTATCTCATCCA
>NW_011479117.1:8774-9524 GCF_000754665.1 Bison bison bison | reverse complement strand
ATAACCCAAAGAATTCCTGTAGTGATAAAACCAGGCCTCCAAGACCGAATTGCACTCTGTTCTGGTGCTGAATTTACTGTGAGCCTCTACCCAGCAATGCAAGCCCTTCCCTCCATTCTTGGTCTTTATGGATAGCTTGTTTTAGATCTTCCCTCAAAGATATGGATTCAGCTGTCCATACTGGGGCTAGGTTTCATATACAAGGCTTTCAGTATTCTAACATTTTATTCAGAACCTGCCTTGTCCAAGGTACTGAGCTGGGTACACAGATATGACTAAAGATATGGCATCTTCCTGCAAGGAGCCTGTATAGTTCTATGGGGAATGGTAGCAGAGATGCGCTGAATCTAGTTTGAGCCAGCTCAAAAGACCTCATCATTAAATTTTTAGGAATTTTGAGAACAGGTTGTTAAACACATCTATTATTGAAAATTAGATTATGTAAGCCTATAATAAATATGTTTTAAAGAAAACAGATAATTCATTCATTTCTCATTGTTTTCCTCTATTTTATTATTGTCTATACTCTTGAGAGTATTAACCTCTATTGTATCTGCATGGTGGAGATACTATATAATTGTTTACTACCAAACATTTTTTTCTTCATAACTCTGTGTTCAGTGAGTGACATCAGATTGATAACTTGAGATTGACCACAGTGGAAATATTTCCATCATGGAAATTGGCAAACACTGTAAATAAGGGCTTTTTCCCCCCCAGAGTCTAGTGTTAAATATGTACAAGTGCACC
>NW_011479117.1:4176-5714 GCF_000754665.1 Bison bison bison | reverse complement strand
TTGGAGCATGGTTCTCACCTGAGGTGAGGAAGCTTCTCGTTGCCTGTCCCTGAATTTGATCACAACGGTAGAAAAGTCCCTTTTCCAGTATTGTGTTGGGCAGCGGATATAGTTACCTGGTAACCTTTATTTCATCCTGAAGCCAGGCCTTGGTTTGGCTTCTGTTATTCCAAGAGCAGGTGGCACTAGTGATAAAGAACCCGCCTGCCAATGTAGGAGACATGAGATGGGAGTTTGATCCCTGGGTTGGGAAGGTTCCATGGAACAGGGCATGACAACCCACTCCAGTATTCTTGCCAGGAGAATCTCATGGACAGAGGAGCCTGGCAAGTGACAGCCCACGGGGTCACAAAGAGTTGGACATGACTGAAGTGACTTAGCACACAGTACATAGCACATTACAAGAGCCATAACAAGAGGAGCAGTGAGAAGAGGGAAGGGAAAGTTTGGCAGCAAGAGATATTAGTGGAGGGGAGAACTTCCCTGGTGGTCCAGTGGTTAAGATTCCACGCTTCCATTTCAGGGGGCCCAGAGTTTGATCCCTGTTTAGGGGACAAGATCCCACCAGCTATGGGGTGCAGCCAAAAAAAAAGAGAGAAAGACTATTGGAGATTTCAGAGAGGGAAATCATTTGTGAACTATGTCTTTTATAATAATTTCCTTTGTTCTCATTATAAACCTTGCATTGCAGATTCTTAACCTCTCCTACCCACAGGAGATGGGGAGTGTTTTGCTACTGTTCTTTGCCTTATGCCTTGGCCACCTGAGTGCTGCTTATTTGTTTGATGACTTTTCAGTGGTTGCTTCTTGATGGCCACAGTTCACCAGCATTTATTTTGGCTTAATGGCTCATCACCCCATTTTATGTTTCCTAACACAGTAAAACCTGAATTATTAGGTGAAAGAACTCAAATTTGCTTTAGGTAATAGTTTCTCCATTCACAGTGATCTCCTACCCCTTTGCTGGAGGGGCTGGTTTAGGTGCAAAAGTGAAAGAAGTGAAAGTGTTAGTCACTCAGTCCTGTTGGACTTTTTGCGACCACCATGGACTGTAGCCCACCAGGCTCCACTGTCCATGGAACTCTGCGGGCAAGAATTTTGGAGCAGGTTGCCATTTCCTACTCCAGGGCATTTTCCCAACCCAGGGACTGAACTCAGGTCTCCAGCTTGGCTGGCAGATTCTTTACCACTGTGGGAAGTATAAATGGGTTTCCCTGATGAATGAATGAAAGTCGCTCAGTCGTGTCCGACTCTTTGCAACCCTATGGACTATACAGTCCGTGGAATTCTCCAGGCCAGAATACTGAAGTGGGTAGCCATTCCCTTCTCCAGGCAATCTTCCCAACCCAGGGATCGAACTCAGGTCTCCCGCATTGCAGGCAGATTCTTTATCAGCTGAGCCACCAGGGAAGCCTAAGAATACTGGAGTGGGTAGCCCATCCCTTCTCCAGCAGATTTTCCTAACCTAGGAACTGAACCGGGATCTCCTTCATTGCAGGCTGATTCTTTACCAACTAGGCTATCAGGGAAGCCCAATA
>NW_011479117.1:0-458 GCF_000754665.1 Bison bison bison | reverse complement strand
AACTTAGCTTCCCAACTTTATTAAAGAACATGTATGAGGAAATCAGCACTGCTTTTGAGTCACTGAAGTGAGTATCCGGACACACTTGAGAAATTGCTCACTGGATGGCTCCCTTATAATATTTCCTCCTGAGGTGGGAGAACAGGCCCTCCATTTGCCTACAGGTCCTGAGTAGCTCCTGGGGTTTCCCAGGTGGTGCTTATAGTAAAGAACCCGCCTGCCAATGCAGAAGACATAAGAGATGCGGTTACATCCCTGTGTTGGGAAGATCCCCTAGAGGAGGAAATGGCAATGCATTTCAGTATTCTTGCCTGGGAAATCCCATAGGCAGAGGAGCCTGGCAGGCTACAGTCCACAGGGTCACAAAGAGTCGGACACGACTGAAGCAACATAGCACACACATCTGAGTTGCTCATCACTCTAGGTTGCACCAGAATGAGTGCTGGATATACTCCGAA
>NW_011479116.1:15139-15509 GCF_000754665.1 Bison bison bison | reverse complement strand
CTAAGGGTTTTCTTTTCTTTTTTTTTTTAATTTTATTTTATTTTTAAACTTTACATAATTGTATTAGTTTTGCCAAATATCAAAATGAATCCATCACAGGTATACATGTAAGGGTTTTCTTTTTGTGTGTGTGTAATAAAGTTTTATTAAAGTATAAAGGAGATAGAGAAAGCTTCTGACATAGGCATCAGAAGGGGGTAGAAAGAGTACCTGCTTGCTAGTGTTAACAATGAATTTATATAATCCAAAGAATATCTGGAGGTTGTAAAGACCTCATCAGACCTACTCTCATAATTTACATTTTAAGATAACACTGTCCTCAGGCAAGATACATCCTTAGTAAAGACCAGGTCTACTCTCATAATTAACA
>NW_011479116.1:9599-11271 GCF_000754665.1 Bison bison bison | reverse complement strand
CTCAGTCATAGCCAACTCTGTGACCCCATGGACTGTAGCACATCACGCTTCCCTGTCCATCACCAAGTCCTGGAGCTCGTTCAAACGCATGTCCGTTGAGTCGATGATGCCATCCAAGCATCTCATCGTCTGTCATCCCCTTCTCCTCCCACCTTCAATCTTTCCCTACATCAGGGTCTTTTCCAATGAGTCAGCTCTTTACATCAGGTGGCCAAATTATTGGAGATTCAGCCTCAGCATCAGTCCTTCCAATGAATATTCAGTACTGATTTCCTCTAGGATTGACTGGTTTGATCACCTTGCAGAGATCAAAGTGATATTGTCCTGTAATTTTCTTTTTTATCATGTCTTTGCCTAGTTTTGTTACTAGGATGATAATGGTCTTGTCCTTCCTCAATGACTAACTCTTGAGTCAACATTTTACTTTAAAAGATATACATATGAGCTTGTATATGATTTCATAACTACTAACTCATTCAAAAAAAAAAAAAAAAAGTCCTATGATATAGTTTCTGCAAGTATTGCTATCTTCATTTTCCAGGTAAGGACACTGAGATTTGGAGAAGCAAATTGCCTTGCCAGACAGTTAGTGAATGGCTAAGTTGGAACTTTACTAAAACACAAACCTCATTGCAAACCCTCTGCTTTTTCTAACTCTCTTTCCACCTATTTTTTTTTTTGAATGATTTGATAACAAAATTAAAAGTTGCCTCAATACAACTACAATAAATTAAAAAATGATTTATAAAGTCTTCAGGAGACAAAATGTTCCCCTGTGCTCTCCTTCAGGTAGTGACCTATAAAATGTCAACTACAAATTGGCAGTGTCAACTACAAATTGGCACTTGCCACTGGCATTTGTCATCTATCTCTGTAAAGAATACATCATTTGCTGATTCAACTGTTGATTTTCCACATCCCTTTAAAGGAGTTCAGGGTGGAGTGCAGAAATGAGGCACTCTATGCTCAGGGAAAACTTGCAGAATAGGTCTTCAGATAGTTAAATGTTTTCAGGAGCCAATGTTATGAGCCCAAGTCTTGTATCTCCTCATATCTGGAAAAGTACTAAAATTCTTTATTCTCCTCATGACTGGCAGAAACCCTCTGAAAAAAATATGTGCTTGATTGCATGTACTCCCTCTTCGACATAATCTTGTGTATAGACTTTCCTCCCTGCCTCCTTGAAAAAGTTTCTCAAAGCTATCTGAAATGCTGCCTCCTGGGATATAGTCTTAATTTTCCTCCAAATAAAACTTAACTTGCAACTCTCACGTGCATTTTTTTTTAATTTGAGTTTTATGGTGACCACTACAGTACCCAAAATGGACTTCTCCCCTTTCCTGAACCCTATAAGGATCTGGAGCCTTGGTATCAGCAGTGGCCCTTTGTGCCTGTCCAACCTCCTCAGAGACTACAGATTAATTTGGGTAAGTCTCTCCTATTACTCAGATATCCCATATTGGTTGATGATCCTGAGTTTTATTTGGTGGTATATAGCAGGTACCTTCTCCTTCCCAATTGAAAGATACTACGGAATACACACTCAGTTGAAAGTTACTTCAGGGGGTGGCTGATTGAAAGACACCAGGATTTGCTCAGTTGTAGGAGACAGAGTGGTCTGCACTGAATAGTTCAGTAAGAAGTTGATCTGATACTTTTCCTCAATTTGGTT
>NW_011479116.1:4718-5797 GCF_000754665.1 Bison bison bison | reverse complement strand
CTCTATCTCCCTCCTCTCTATTCTCTTCTCCATGTAACTCTGTAAGCCTCTCTGGGTGTCCCTCGCTGAGGAGAATTGTTGCACCATTAACCTAGATGTTTCATCATCTGTGCTACATTGATAGAGAAGTCTTAAGGCTACTGAAAGAACAAGACTTAAAGTGGGAGGCAGGAGGTTTAATTCCAGAACTTGAGAACATCAAAGAACTCCTGATTCCAGGGAATATTAATAGAAAAGACTCACCCAAAAGCCTCCATACATACACTGAAACCAAGCTCCAGCCAAAGGCCAACAAGTTGTAGAGCAAGACATACAATGTTAATTCTCCAGCAAAGCAGGAACACAGCCCTGAGAATTAAAAGACAGGCAGATGAAAGCCATGCCAAAATCATAGACACCCCAAACTCACTACTGGACACTTCATTGCACTCCAGAAAGAAGAGATTCAGCTCCATCCACCAGAATGCAGAAGCAAGCTTCCCTAACCAGGACCTGGACAAGTCACTAGTCCAACTCCACTCATGAGGAGCAGGTGCCACAATAAAGAGGAAACACAAACTTCCAGCATAGAGAAAGGCCACCCCAAACACAACAATCTAAACAAAATGAAGAGGTAGAGAAATATTCAGCAGGTAAAGGATCATGATAAATACCCACCAAACCAAACAAAAGAGGAGGAGATACGGAGTCTACCTGAAAAAGAATTCAGAATGATGATAGTAAAGATGATATAAAATCTTGAAAACAAAACGGAGTTACAGATAAGTAGACCAAAGACAAGGACTCAGAAGATGCAAGAAATCTTTAACAAGAACATAGAATAAATAAAGAAGAGTCAATCAATAATGAATAATACAATAATTGAGATCAAAAGCACTCTGGAGGGAACGAATAGTAGAATAAATGAGGCAGAAGATAGGATACGTGAGGTGAAAGATAGAATGGTGGAAATAAATGAAGCCCAGAAGAACAAAGAATTAAAAGTTAAGACAACCCAAGAGACCTCTGGGACAATGTTAAACACCCTAACATTCGAATCGTAGGAGTCCCAGAAAAAGAAGACAAAAAGAAAGGGCAAA
>NW_011479116.1:0-532 GCF_000754665.1 Bison bison bison | reverse complement strand
TACCATCTCACCCTGGTCAGAATGGCTGCTATCAAAAACTCTACAAACAATAAATGCTTGAGAATGTGCAGAGAAAGGGGGACCCTCTTACACTGTTTATGGCAATGCAGACTAGTACAGCCACAATGGAGAACCGTGTGGAGATTCCTTAAAAAACTGGGAATAGAACTGCCGTGTGACCCACCAATCCCACTGCTGGGCGTTCACACCTAGGAAACAAGAATTGAAAGAGACACATGCACCCTAATATTCATCGCAGCACTGTTTACAATAGCTAGGACATGGAAGCAACCTAAATGTCCATCGGCAGATGAATGGATAAGAAAGTTGTGGTACATATACAGAATGGAATATTACTCAGCTACTAAATGAATGTGTTTGAATCAGTTCTAATGAGGTGTATGAAACTGGAGCCTATGATACAGAGTGAAGTAAGTCAGAAAAACACCAATACAGTATATTAATGCATATATATGGAATTTAGAAATATGGTAACAATGACCCTATATGTGAGACATCAAAAGAGACACAG
>NW_011479115.1:8898-9888 GCF_000754665.1 Bison bison bison | reverse complement strand
GTCTGAGGGCCGTGCCTGGGGAGGGCTGTGCTGCCTTGGCCCCGGCTCGGAGTTTGGCAGCCTGGGCCCCCGCTGGAGCAGCCAGGCCTGTTGGGCCAAGCGGTGGTGGTAGCCAGCCCTCCCCTCTCCTCCTCAGGGGGCCATGGCCTTCGCGTGGGTGCCTTGGACGCTCCAGCCTGCTACTTCCCCAGCAGCCCCACGTCCCCGGGCTCCCAGACCGCTCCAGCCAGCCAGCCCGAGAAGGCCTCAGCTGGCAGCCCGCTCCCAGCACAGAAGGAGAAGACAAACCTGGCTGCTTACGTGCCCCTGCTGACCCAGGGCTGGGCAGAGATCCTGGTCCGCAGGCCCACAGGTACCCAGGGGTGGGCCCGTGCTCGGCCGGCCTGGGCTGCTGTCAGCACGTGGTGTGCACAGTGACGCAAACGCTCCGGACGCTACGGAGCTGGTGGCGGCCAGTCGGGAGATCACCTTGAGCTGAGTCCCCAGGGGTGGACGTGAGGGCTGGGCGGCAGCTGGTCTGCTCAGGCTGCCACAGCAAAGCCCTGCCGGCCGGGCGGCTATAACCACAAGATCTCCTGCCTCCTGGCCCGCGAGCCCGGGAGCCGAGTGTCAGGATTGTGGACAGGGCTTGTTTTCTCCTGTGGCTGTCTTCTTGCTGGCTCCTTACAAGGTCATCCCTCTGTGTCTTAGTCGTCCTTTGTTGTACGGACCCTGGTCAGAGCAGAGCAGGGTGCAGCCGGGGCTGCCCAGGGCGGGCGGAGGGCAGGGCTGCTGGGGGTGCTATGCTGAGCCCTGAGCCCGCCCCGCAGGGAACACCAGCTGGCTGATGAGCCTGGAGAACCCGCTCAGCCCCTTCTCCTCGGACATCAACAGCATGCCGCTGCAGGAGCTGTCCAATGCCCTCATGGCCGCCGAGCGCTTCAAGGAGCGCCGCGACACAGCCCTGTACAAGTCGCTGTCGGTGCCGGCGGCCGGCTCAGCCAAGCCATC
>NW_011479115.1:4533-5652 GCF_000754665.1 Bison bison bison | reverse complement strand
CGGGGCCTAGGCGGGGCAGGCTGGCCACAGAGACCAGGCTCCTCGGTGACCGCGCTCTGGGCCCCTCACCCTTGGGCTGTGATTGCTGGCCGAGACCTCACCTGTCTTCTCCCCACCGCAGCTTCGTGTTCCTGCAGCTCTACCACTCACCGTTCTTTGGTGACGAGTCCAACAAGCCAATCCTTTTGCCTAACGAGGTAGGTGGGTCCTCTCTCCCCCGCAGGGCCCCCTGGAGCCCGGCTGCAGGAGCACAGTGGGCTGAGCCCCCAGCTGGGCAGCGGGGGCTGCAGCCCAGCTCCCGGAGGCCGGCGAGAGGATAGGCCTCTCCCGGACAGCGACTGGCTGGGCAGGGCTGGAGGAGGGGACTTTTCTGCCCTGGGCTCAGACTGGGGTTTATGGCTACAGTCTTTCGAACGATCAGTGCAGCTCCTTGATCAGATCCCGTCGTACGACACGCACAAGATCGCGGTCCTGTACGTGGGAGAAGGCCAGGTGAGGCTTCCGGGCTGGCAGGGGCGGCCTGGGTGCTGGGCAGAGAGGGTGGCCACCCTGCTGGGGGTGGGATTCTTGTTCTCCGCAGAGCTGGGTTCTGGAGGAGCCGCTAATGTCAGGTGTTCATGGAGCTCCCTTCCCTCCGGGACTCAGGAGTGAGATTGACAAGCTGGGTGTGAGCACAGAGCGCTTGGGGGGTGGGTTGTCACTGACCCCAGGGAGGTGACTCTGAACGGAGATGTGGAGGAAGTGAGGACTCGCAGAGGAGTGCCGGGCAGGGGTGGCGAGGGGACAGGACGTGATGAGGGGCGTGGTGGCACCCCTCGAGGTGGGCAGTTCCCAGCGCAGGGTTTGCATCGACTCGACCTGAGTCTCAGAAGCGCCCTGGCTGCGGTGGGCCGAGGGCCAGCTCGAAGGGGGATGGGCAGCCAAGGACTCTGGGTTTTTCTGAGGACAGAGTTGGCCCAGGTCAGTGGCAGATTGGGAGCAGTGGGGCCGCGGGTTGAGGGGGAGGTGATACCCTGGGCAGTGGGTGTGAATCTGCATTGCCTCGGTCAGGTGAATGGCAGAATGGGGGTTGTGCCAAGGCACACTAGTCAGCCTGCCCCTGCCCCCCAGCAGCATCAG
>NW_011479115.1:3932-4433 GCF_000754665.1 Bison bison bison | reverse complement strand
GGGGTCCTGTGGGCCTGAGACGGGGGGCGGCTGGGGGTGGCCTGGGACCTGGTGTTAGCGTGCCTTTATCTCCCTGCAGAGCAACAGCGAGCTTGCCATCCTGTCCAACGAGCATGGCTCCTACAGGTACACAGAGTTCCTCACGGGGCTGGGCAAGCTCATCGAGCTCAAGGACTGCCAGCCGGACAAGGTGTACCTGGGCGGCCTGGACGTGTGCGGCGAGGATGGCCAGTTCACCTACTGCTGGCACGACGACATCATGCAAGGTGCGCCCTCCCTGTCCACTGGCCCGTTCCTCGGGAGCCCCCACCTGGCCCGCCCTGCTCAGCTCTGCCCGCCCCACAGCTGTCTTCCACATCGCCACCCTGATGCCCACCAAGGACGTGGACAAGCACCGCTGTGACAAGAAGCGCCACCTGGGCAACGACTTCGTGTCCATTGTCTACAACGACTCTGGCGAGGACTTCAAGTTGGGCACCATCAAGGTGTGCCTGGGGGCCT
>NW_011479115.1:0-459 GCF_000754665.1 Bison bison bison | reverse complement strand
GTGAGCAGCGGCAGCGAGAGGCCAGCGCTGAGCCGCCGCAGCGCGAACGGGCGGACGCTAAGCGCTGCCACTGCGTGTCCGGCAGCCGGGAACTCCAGGCGCAGCGTGATGGCGGCGTGCAGCCCCACGGCTGGGCTGTAGCGCGTCAGCTCCACAAACACGGCGCGGCTTCTGCGCGGAGGGCACGGGCAGGGGCCAGGAGTCGGAGGGGGCAGCGCTGGGAGAGGCCGGTGCTCTCCAAAGGGGCTCGGGCAGCAGGTGTCGTGGGGACGGGGCGGCGCGTGCAGGGAGCGGGCGGAGGGGCCGAGCGCGGGGCCCACCTGTTGTCGATCCAGTTGTGCAGCTGCAGGAAGCCCAGCTGTGCACGGCTCTCCTCCAGGCTGGGACCCAGCTCCTGCACGTAGCCCCCGCTGTCGTACACGGCACAGGAGCCCCAGGACCACACGCTGCAGGGAGGGG
>NW_011479114.1:14741-15073 GCF_000754665.1 Bison bison bison | reverse complement strand
GTTCCTATTTTGTACTTCTTTGTCTTGGTTGCGTTTTGGATAATTTGTTCAGCTCTGTATTTCACTTATCTCTTTAGCTGTCTAATCAGTCTAATCTAAACATATAAATTAAAGCTATCAAGAGTTTTTAATTTCAATTATTTTTCCTTTTTCCAAATATACTAAACATAGTCTGTAACTATTCTGAGGTCTTTAAAGCTCTGTTTTTACTGGTTCTTAGCTTCTTTAGGTTTTGTTTTAAATATTACTGTTGTTTATTATTGTTCTTTATTGTACCTTACTTTTTTTTTTTTTTTTAGTTTTTGTGGGGAATTTATTTTTTTTTTTTTTGA
>NW_011479114.1:9560-10447 GCF_000754665.1 Bison bison bison | reverse complement strand
CTTCAATGATAAGCCTTCTTTATGGTCCACATCAGACCTTGAATGTAAGATGAAGTTCCACGTGCCTGGTAGGGCCGTGGGTAGCTTGTCTGTACTGGGGGTAGGAGTTGGGTCACAAGGGAAGATAAAGTGAGAACAAGGAACTTGTGAGGGGGTCTAGAACATATTCAGATACTCTAAGAGAGGGAGTTCTTCTCCTCCTCTCCGTAATAGCTTAATGCAACCTCTTGATTAAGGATTCCTGCAATAGAGATAAGACTATAACATGAAAGTTCTCCCTGCGTACTCCCCAGAGGTAATTGCTGCTAAGAGGTACATTACTCTTTTGACCTTTTCCTTTTTGACTTTTAAACTTTTAGCTACATGATTAATAAATGAATACGTAAAAATCCAACTATACAAATATCTAGAAACCAAGTCTAAGTCTCCCCTTCCCTATTGCAGCCCGTCCTCCCAGTCCTGTTCCCCTGCTCAGTTTGGTAAATATCATCCCAGTCCTTTTTGTATTCATTGACAGACATCTGAAAGTACGAAGACTGGAATTTCCCTGGCAGTCAGTGCAGGGATTAAGACTTCACCTATCCAATGCACAGGGTGCAGGTTTGATTCCTACTCAGGGAGTCAAGATCCCACTTGCCTCACAGCCAAAAAAAACAAAACATAAAAAACAGAAACAGTATTGTAACAGATCTAATAAAGAGTTTTAAAATGGTCCACATCAAAAAAAATCATAAAAGTACAAAAACTAATCAGCCCCTTTTCTTCTACAAAAAGGATCATGCTTTGTTCAATAGATTTGCTCAGTTTTGACTATAAATGGTTATACCTCCTTTTTTGTAAGTGGTTGCTAGAGTTAGTCTTCCAGTAGTTACTTTTTTTTTTTTTTT
>NW_011479114.1:4457-5725 GCF_000754665.1 Bison bison bison | reverse complement strand
TTCAGGGGAGTGGTGGGTAGTGAAAATGTGATTGGAGTGGATGGAAGGATAATTCAGAGGAGGGGAAATGATGGCAGTGAGGAGACACAAGCCATTTGAGGAGTTTTGCTATTGAGGGAAGCAAAGATATGGGGGTGACAGCTGGAGGAGGCAATGGGATCAAGTTTTTGTCTTTAGTTGAAAGATTCTATAGCTTGTTTGTTTTCCGATGGGAATGATCTAGTGAAAATGGGACAATTGCTGGTGTGTCCTTGAGTAGGCGAGAGGGGAAAGAATCTAGTGTGGGAACCCGGGACTAGCCTTAGCCAGGAGCATGGCTGGTTCCTGTAGAGCAGTGGCAGAGGAGGCAGTGATGGGATGGTATAGGGAGGAGGGTGATGTGAAGCTGGGAGCTTGTTGATGTTCTCTTCCAGCTGCTCCCTTTTCCCCAGTGAAATAGAGAGCCATGCCACTAGCTGAGAGGGAGGATGGGGAAAGGTTTGATGAATGCAGAAGTTGTGAAAATAAGGGTAGGAATCATCCAGGAGAGATGAGAGTGCATGGACTTGGGAATGTAGTTGGATTATAAGGTTGCTTTAAGGGTCCACTCAAAATTTGCAGTTATGAATTTTAAGAGTTAACAGCATAGTTTTACATTTTTCTCCAACCATGCTTACTTGCATAGCAGAGGAACGTGAAGGCAGAGAGTTCAGTTTAACCAGGAATATGGTTTTTCAAGGCAAGTAGGGAAAAGGGTTTAGAACATACGGAAGGGAGTGATGGGCAAGTAAAGAGGTGAGGACATGAGCTTGTGAGGGCCAATAGAACAGTGGTAGGGTCCACAGACGTAGGTCCCAGTGAAGCTGGAGGGTGTGAGGGGCATGGAGTGAGTTGGGTAGACTGGTGGTGGCTGCAGAGGGGAGTGCATGACGGAGTTTACGGAAGGGCTGCAGCTGTTGGTAGTGGCGGGTGTGACCGTGGGAGTAAAGGGCTGAGGTGAGACGGAGGTGAAAACTCAAGGGGAATGGAGGTCAAAGCATTACAGACTGGTATTTGCTAAATATTGAAAACACAGAAGTTTTGACAAAGGCAGATTGGAAAGCAGCAAGAAGGAAGGGTCCATAGGATGAGTACGACAAGAACAGTAGAGGGTGGGAGAGTCTGATAACATGAGGTTCAGACCCAGGGAGAGGTTAGAAAGAAGGTAGAGAGAATGTTCTGGGAGCAGACAGGAGTCTTCTTGGCCCAGGGTTACAAGGCGACATGGGAGGGAAAGCAAACTTGAGGGG
>NW_011479114.1:0-504 GCF_000754665.1 Bison bison bison | reverse complement strand
TTCTGTTTGGTGGGGTGGGGAGGGGGGTCACAACCTGTTGGGTGTCTTATCAGAAACCTGAGGTGCTCCCTGACTGAGTCTCTGCAGCATGTTTCATGCCAGAGACCAGACAGTGGGAAAATGGGCACAGATGAGGCCTGCAAAGAGCCTGGTGGTTTCTCATCCTTTGTGTGCGTGAGCTCAGGACCACTGACAGCCTGTCCCAGGGCCGAGGCCTCAGGCTGTTTGTCCGTGGTGGCCTTGGGCTTGCATGGACAGAGTTTGCCCACACTCTGTCACTCACTTCTGCTCTTGCCTTCTCCCTGCCTCAGCATGCAGCAGAGGGCAGAGGGACCTTGTGCTTTTGCTCATTATATCCATCCTCTTTGAAGCAGAAAAGATACTGAAAGGGGCAAGATGTCCAGGAACTTGGGATTATGGGATTAAGGGAAAAGGCTGGCGAAGGAGCAGCGAGCGACCTTCATGTAAAATAGACCATGGAAACCTTCATTTGATCAAAGGGAG
>NW_011479113.1:9768-11538 GCF_000754665.1 Bison bison bison | reverse complement strand
GCCTCCCCATTCCACCCCTCTACGTCATCATAGATCACTAAGCTGAGCTCCACGTGATATACAGCAGCTTCCAAGTAGCTATTTTACACGTGACAGGGTATATATGTCAGTGCTACTCTCTTCAATTTGCCCCACCCTCTCCTCCCTCGCCTGTGTCCATAAGTTCATCCTCTAAGTCTGCGTCTCTATTCTTCTCCTGCATACAGGTTCATCAGTGCCATTTTTCTAGATTCCATATATATATATATATATTAGTATACTGTATTTGTTTTTCTCTTTCTGACTTAGTTCAATCTGTATGACAGTCTCTAGGTTCATCCACATCACCTCAACCACCATCAGCTATGGTGGCTGAGAAACAGTATGCAAGTTTCTTAAAAAACTAAAAATAAAAATCCCATATGATGAAGCAGTTTCTTTACTGGGCATATACCCTGAGAAAACCGTAATTAAAAAAGACACGTATACCCTAATGTTCATAGAAGCATTATTTACAATAGCCAGGGCATGGAAGCAACCTAAATGTCCATCAATACAGGAATAGATAAAGGAGATATGGTACATATATGCAATGGAATATTACTCAGCCAAGAAAATGAACAAAATTGGGTCGTTTGTACCTGCCTTCTGGTGGCTCAGACGGTTAAGAATCCGCCTGCAATGCAGGAGATGCAGGTTTGATCCCTGGGTTGGGAAGATCTCCTGAAGAAGGGAATGGCTATCCACACCAGTATTCTTGCCTGGAGAATTCCATGGAGAGAGAGGAGCCTGACGGGCTACAGTCCATGGGGTCACAAAGAGTCAGACACGACTGAGCGACTAAGATTTTCACTTGTTCACTTCCTGATACTTGACCTTGCTCCTTGCCCACTTCTGGCCTCAGTAGGGATATGGTGATAAGACAAGGATGAGGATGAGGAGGGAAGAGAAGACATATCCTACCTTCTTATGAGTCTGGGTTTTGAAGGTTATACCTATGAAGCTCTCTGTCTTTCCCACTGAATTAAATACAAGATCTTCAGGCTGACATTTGAAGCCCTCCAGATATTGGCTGAAGTCCATTGTTCCAGATCTCTTTCACTAATCCTTTTTAGGGATTCTAGACCACAGACGCCATGGCCCCCTTTTCTCATTAAATGCAGCACAGATTTCTGCCATACACACTTGCTCATGCTGACCATCTCTGGCCCTCCTGCTATTCCACTGAACTTGAATCCTACCATTTTGAATCCTTACTCACTTAGGCCTGACCACACTGGCCCATGTGCTAGTTTCCTTTGCTGAGCATGCTCTGGCCCTAGGAACTTTGCACTTCATATCCCTTCTATCTGGAACATTCTGTTCCAGTTATAGAATGGACTCGTTCCCTTATTTTCTTTAAGACAATCCTCAAACCCTGATTTTCCTGTGAGGTGTTCCTTGACCACTGTATTGAAAATTAAAAATTTCCTGGCCCTCTCCATATCACCTACCCTGCTTTACTTTTTTCATAGCACAATTCTCTGCTATATTATACACTTGCTTATAAACTATTTTTTTCTGTTCTACCCTCCCACCCCATTATCAGTAGAATTTAAATTTCATTTAGTCAGAGACTCTTGTCTGTGTTGTTCAGTGGTTTATACCTAGCACCTCAAAACAGTGTCTGACATATAGTGAGCTTTCAGTACATATTCATGGAACAAATGAATAAATGGATACTGTGTCATCTGCCTGATATTCCCCTCTTCATATCTACCTATATTTTAAACCACTTTCAGATGCTATCTC
>NW_011479113.1:6200-6395 GCF_000754665.1 Bison bison bison | reverse complement strand
AAGGCTAACAATACAAACAATATAAACATATATTTGATTTCCTTTCTTCTCTCAGTTTCTTTAAAAAGACATAAATCATATAATGTAATAATTATAACAGTGATGTAATATGGTATGTATAATACTAATGGGAGAAAAATGGGAAAACATGAACACAACTATATAGGAATAACATTTCTATTTATCACTGGGATT
>NW_011479113.1:4808-6100 GCF_000754665.1 Bison bison bison | reverse complement strand
GTAGTAAAACATAATAAAACATAATCTCACTTCACATTGCCAGTGATCCCTTCTTCCAAAAAAGAATCACTGTTGCCAATTTCTTGAAATATCTTTTCATATATGACTATGTGTATGGTGATTCAGTTCATGACAGTAGTCTTTATGGACATTAACATATTGTTCTCCAAAGTGGTCACACTATTTTACGCTCCAGCTAACTGTGAATGAGAGGCTCTATTTCTTTACACACTTGCCAACACTAGGTATCAATACTATGGAATACCTATTCTTTGCCATTATGGTTTAGTTTGCAGTTATTTCCCCATGCATACATATCCATTCACATGTAAAACCTATTCATGTCCTTTGCCTATTTTTCTGTTGGGTTGATTATTTTTCTAATTAATTCCTAAGAGCCCTTTATATAGTAATAAAATTCTCCCTTTGGTTGTTGCAATTTTTCTCCTAGTTTATGGTTTGTCTTTCGACTTTGCTTATTGTAGTTCCCCCCGCTTTGGAGAACTGTTTAATTAGTACATAGTAAAATGTATCATTCTCTTAGGGTTCATGGGTTTTAAGTTTTGCTTAGAAAGGTACTCCTCTTTTGAGGCAGTTCGTTCCTTGAGAGTCTCATTTAATAGATCTGCGGCATGGTTCCAGGAATCTTTAACAAGGTGCCAAACTGGTAATTCGGGCCATCATCCAAGTCTAGAAACATGGATGAAATAAGATCAAGTATGTAGGACACCTGGTAAGTGAGCAGACACTCAATAACTATTTGTTCTCTAGTCTCACTGTATTATCCTAATAGGTAGCTTTGAAATTTGCCATTGGAAGAGATACATTTCAATTCAGCATATTTTTTTGGTTATTTTTTTTTGCAAAGCTACTTATCACAATTTTTAATTTCATAAACACTTTTGGCTTCACTAAATGGTTATTAGCTCTTCTCACCATTAATCGGCGAGCATATATCGAGTACCCATAATTTGCTGAACTGTGTAAAATCATGTTCTTAATAGATGATACTGACCCTCCTCTAGTGGAACATGGGAATCGATCTGTTTGTTCAGTGGTAGTGATAGAATTATTTTAAGCTATGACACATTCTCATCTATTTCTTCATGTAACTAAGGACAGTTTTGCAAACAGGCCGTCTGTAGGTAGAGCTGCTAACTATAACTTGATATATATTGGGCCTCATTTCTGGCCTTGTTCTGTGGTGTTTATCATCTGACAATGGTGGTGCCAGACCCTATTTTTAGATCCTTAGGTGATTACACTAACTGTCCTTTTCCTCTCCTGGACGA
>NW_011479113.1:598-1125 GCF_000754665.1 Bison bison bison | reverse complement strand
ACAGAAGCGCTGCCGAACTCTAGAAGTCTTCCTTGGGCGCGGAGAAGTTTTCTAGCATCCTCTTTGGCTAGGACTGGGAGTTGGAGAAAACGGGCGGGGCTGCCCTGTCTGGCTGCTCTGGAAGCAACCGTCTTCCCTACGCCTCCTCCGGGCCCCTCGCCTTCGGGCAGCCTCCCTTGACGCCTGGGAAGCTTGAGCCCAGGCTCTCTGCAACCTAGTTCTCTATCTCATCCTGGACTGTGATCGCCCCGACATGGAACGGCAGGCTTGAGCCCCGCTGGACGCCCCGGCTGTTTTGCAAGACTCAGACAGGTAATGCCCATTTTCAAAATCGGACAGTTAGCTGGTGAGGGCCAGGGGAGAATGTGCAGGTGACTTCAGAGAGCAGGCCGGCTGAGGCCAACGGGGACTCTGCCTCTCCTGCATCTCTGGTCCCCGCGTCAGGCAACATTTGCCGGTTTCCTTTTCCCTCATTTATCCTTCTGAGAAAGTTTAGGGACCAGAGCTCCCAGGGCCAGGGGCTCCTA
>NW_011479113.1:0-498 GCF_000754665.1 Bison bison bison | reverse complement strand
CTGCGGCTGGAGCACGGGCTCTGTAGCCTGGAAGGCACTATCCTACTGAGTGCTTCTTTCTGACTCTACCCACAGTTGTGCCAGAAGCCAGGAGAGCAATGGGCGAGGGGATGGGGCTGAAGGTGGCTCCTGGGCGGAACAGTGAAGTGTTCCCCAGCAATACATTCCCGCTCCTGGGGATTCCCAGCGAGCCCGAAACAGAGGAGAGCTTTGGCGATCAGAGGGCAGAGAGGGCATCTAGGCCCGCCTGCCTTGAGAACCTGAATGGACCCCAGCTCAGATCCTGGGGCGCCACGTCTCCTGTCCCAGAGGAAACTCTGCTCCCCCTTGAGCTGGTTTCTCGGGTTGAGTGACCTTCTCTGAACCATTGCACGAGGGAAAGGAGCCACAAGCGCTAAGCTGCACTTCTAACTCCTTGCAAAGGGACCCCAGAGAGGGAGAGGAGGGACAGCCACTGCATGTGACCCGACTTGCCACCCTGGGTCTGCCATTGGAGCA
>NW_011479112.1:5371-6020 GCF_000754665.1 Bison bison bison | reverse complement strand
GACTTAGAAACTAAACAACAACCACAACTATAGTCTACCACTAAAATGTTTCGCAATTATTTGTATACTGGATATGGGTGAATACGGGCAGGTAATCTATCTTTTAACCTGTAAGTTACTACATACAGATGAGATGAGGAATACTGTATGTCATTCTGAGAGTTTGGACTTTGAGCTAGGGACAGCAAACAGATAGAATTTAGGGCTGTATCTCTTAAGGAGTGGGGGAATGTCTTCTAAGAGTATAAAGGTAAATGAACCAGTTTGAAGACTAAAGGAAAAACTTGCAAACACAACGATAAGTGTCAGACTATGATTTACCCAACCATTCAGCCATTCCTGTTGAAGCTGCACACGTGAGAACTAAATATAATCAGAAATTGTTTCCTAACTGTAACCCTATGGCTCCCATCTGATCAAACTCTAATCTCCTGACAAGTCCTCAATGCAAAAATTAAATTCTAGGAGTGTCTTAAATATACTCTAGAAAAAATCCCAAGATATATGTCCTGCTTTCCTACATACTCTTACTACTCAGTTACTCATTAGTTTTCATTTGTTCACTGGCCATTTATACTTTAGAAAAAAAGAAAGTGAAGTGGCTCAGTTGAGTCCGACTCTTTGCAACCCCATGGACTGTAGCCTGCCA
>NW_011479112.1:632-1539 GCF_000754665.1 Bison bison bison | reverse complement strand
ATTGATCCCAACATCTATTATTATGTCTACTTAAAGCTTTCAAATCAAAATTAAAAACTACCAAGGAAGTGAACCTTGATGGAAGAGAAGGAATTTTCAGAGGAGAGACTACACATTTGAGGAAGGGGTAGAGATGGTGGAAAGAAGGTGGCAGAGTTTTGGCAAGATAAAGAAAGTCCTGGAGATGTATGATATTGATGACTGCACAACAACATGAATGTACTTAATGACAGTGAATTGTATGCTTAAAAATGGTTAAAATGGTAAATGTTATGTATGTTTTATCACAATTTTTATAATTTAAAAATATACAAAATAGTATAGACATGAGTCTCACTGAGATATACCAATTAAAATGGAAGAAGAGATTTTATAGAAATCTTAGCAAACTCAGGAGATGTATTTTTATTTTTTTCACTTTTATCCAAAATGAACTAAGCAACGCCATGTATTAAAAATTCATCTTTGATCATTCTCCTGTAACCAATCCAAAAAACTTGCCTGGTAAAATTACAGCTACATTATATTTCAATGAAATTTTTCAAGGCTATTGCAGTAGTATGCAGCATGAAAGGAAGAAAGGAAGACCCAAGATATCTTGAAGGAAGAATCCACAGATCCCTGATGAATCCAGGAGTAATCCCATGGGCACATGCTGGAAGAATGTGTCAATCTGTGACTATTTTGTGGCTGTGTACATGTGGTGTCTTAACATCAGATCATTTCTGGGAAATCACATAGAAATAGCAACCAGCATCTCATCAGAAATTCCTGTTTCTGGCTCAGAAGAACTAGATTAAAAATTCAAAAAATATCCTGCTCTGTTTAGTAGGTGTGATATTGGAGAGTACCTATTACACTATCCCAGATGGTGATTTTACCCTCAGCACATATCTTGTAAGTATTG
>NW_011479112.1:0-532 GCF_000754665.1 Bison bison bison | reverse complement strand
CCCCAGGCTGAGTAGCCAGCTGCATGGGGACCCAGTCCCACCCCAATGCCAGCCCCAAGCTCACTCAGGTCCCCTAGCAAGACGCCCCAGTACATGACATCAGTGGGCAGGGGACAGCCCTAGGATTCCATATACCCGGAACCCAGCTGCCCTGGGAACTGGCCTCACTCATCAGCATGTAGGCACTAGCTTCAGGACTCCCAGGCCCTGCAGCCAGCCAACCTGGTGCCCAGCCCCAGTCCCACAATCAGTGGTCCTGATCACCAGTGGACCAGTGCCAGCCCTGGAACCCTCACGTCTTATAGCCAAACAACGTGGGACATGGCCCTGCCCTCAGTGAACAGCTGAATAGACATTTTTCCAAAGACATACAGATAACCAACAGATATATGTGAAACGTGGCTAGCATCACTTATCATTCAGTTCAGTTCAGCTCAGTCGCTCAGTCACGTCCGACTCTTTGTGACCCCATGAATTGCAGCACACCAGGCCTCCCTGTCCATCACCAACTCCTGGAGTTCACCCAAACTCA
>NW_011479111.1:9104-9714 GCF_000754665.1 Bison bison bison | reverse complement strand
CCCTTCCTTATCTGGGAGAGAGAATAGCTCTAAAGTACAAGTCTGAACAGTTAGGGCCCCGCCTCCTCTCCCCAGGTGAGGCCATTCTTCACACCTCCCCAGCCTGTCAGGCCTCACCTTTCTTCCGCAGAGTCTTATCCTTGGCCATGAGGCCTAGGCCCATCATCTTGGGGCCTGCCCCATAGATCTGCAGCTTCTTTAGCTCAGGATTCTTTTCAATGTCTTCTTCTGTGGGTTCCGGCTAGGAGGAAAGAAGGAAATGAATCAAGATTGCAGGTTGCCCCATTCTAAAAGAACAGCCTGGACTGTATCATAGTCCTGACTAGTTCATATCAGGCCTGAAGCACAGGTGGGACCACGGCAAGAATTTAGATTGCTTTTTGGAGACTGAGGGTAAGTGAGCTCCCTCCTCATCCCTCTCCTGGAATGGAATTAAGATGGATCTCAGTTTTTCCAACTGTAAAATGAGAATATTAACTCCTATCTCACCGTTACAAGGGGCTTGAGAAAGATATACATAAAAAAATCTAAGTATCTGACACTACCAATAAATGGCAGAGACTAACATGGTCTGGTAAATTACATGCTTTGGTGAGCCCAGGGACAGTGT
>NW_011479111.1:4385-6114 GCF_000754665.1 Bison bison bison | reverse complement strand
AAGGCTGAGGATCTGCAGTCTAAAAGACAAGTAACCTTTTAAGTTATGGGTATTTGGTTGGGCCTAATAGTCAGCCCCATACCCATAGACATCTATTAAGGCTTGAAGATACATAGAAGTGAGGGAGAGGAGTATGTAGCATACTTCTAATCTACATCTTCCAAGGGAAACTCCAGGATTTTACTTGGAACTGGCTTAAGAGCATCTACTCTCATTGCTCTGGGGCATTCTCAAGTCTTTCATGGAGAACCTCACCTTACCCATGCAAAGGGCCTATATTTCCTGTACAGAACATAAGGGAGAGGGAAAAGCCTACTTGCCTGACCTTCTGTCCAAGTTTGTAACCATTCCAGCTTCCACAGAGACCAGTTCTTTTGTTGTTCCTGCCCATCCACCTCACCTTCCACCTTACCAAGCACCATGGAAGGAAGGTAGGAAGCACAGGGCTGTAGATGAATTGGATAGATGAGGACATATTCAGCTGGCCAAGCAAGAAAGGGTCTCAGTTAGCCTCATATTTCTCTTTTGCTGACCTAAGTAGGGTGGGTTAGTTGACAGGGGAGTTTCAGAAGTACCAAATGTTTGTGGGAAAAGCACAATCCCCAGCCTTGGGACTATCAGATCTGGGAGACTAAAAGCCCTTGCTCTGGTTTATATTCAGAGCTCTAAAGCTTCTCCGTGCCCTCCAGGCAACTTCACAGAAGACAGAATAAAGGCCTAGTTAGGTAAAGTACCTCAGCCAGAGAAGGTAGGAGGGAAAGAGGATCAGAGCTCAGGTATCCATTCTCCCAACCCCACCACCAGCTGCTAGTCTTCTTACCTCTAGTTCGTTCAGCCTCTGGATTCGGGGAGTAAACCTGAAGTTGTCCACTTCAACAGCAAAGGGTGGCTGCCAGTCCTGAGTGGGTAAGAAGGGGAAAGGGAGTTAGGTTATTCCAGCATAGTGCAAGACCAGGCTGGGCACCAAAAGCAACTCAGCACCCCATACATGGCTTCCCAGACCTCTAGCCACCCCAGACCTTTTAACCTGGCAAACACCCAACCCATACAAACACAACTCACAACAGAGCTTTAGAAGTACCTCGAGTCCATACTCAACATCCCATGCACATACCCTGGGAAATGTCTCCTGATTCCCTTCCAACAGTACAGTGGTACAATTTTAAGAAATAGAAAAATGAGGTCCAAAACAGCTGACTTCAAACTTTCCCTATGCACACATCCCTTAGGCATGTGCTGTACTGGAAAGCATACAGGATCTGAAGTCAGAAGACGTGGGTTCACATTTTAGCTCTACTACTTACTAGTTATGGGATTTTTACCTTTCTGAATCTGTTTCCTTAACTGTAAGGTGGCAATATGAACTCTTGCCCTGGTTTCCTCATAAGACTGATACGAAAAATTAAACTGGTTTTCAAATGAAAATGTTATTCAAAGGAATCACCATTAAGACTTGACATCTAAGGCTGACCTCACTACCCAATATATCTGCAGAGTAGCTCAGCTCCAATTTGGGCTATTTAAAGTTTGGGCCTTTAATGTTCGTTCTCTCAGTGAGATAGACACTGCAGGGAAGAGCAAGGAACAAGGAGCAAGAATTTGCAATACTCACCTGGTCAGAAAGGCTTCCTATGTGTCCTCTCTCAAACACCTGCCCAGTACCAGGAAGAGGCAGGGGAAGAAGTAGGAAGGTGGGAGGGGTGTTCTAAGCGCTGGAATGCACCACTGA
>NW_011479111.1:0-447 GCF_000754665.1 Bison bison bison | reverse complement strand
CTGGGTTGGGAAGATCCTCTGGAGAAGGGAAAGGCTACCCACTCCAGTATTCTGGCTTAGAGAATTCCATGGACTGGAGTGGCAGAGTCGGACACGACTGAGCAACTTTCATTTGTGGCATGTACCCCTACAAAAATAAGCCTGAGAGTATATATATTTTAACTATTGGGTTTTAACAACAGCATATGTATTGCCTACCAGTGCCCACCATTTGAAGTACCTACTCTGTGCCCACTTGTGAGCCTACAGTGTACTTATTATGTATTTGTGTGCATGGATTTTATTTATTGTGTATAGCCCCCTCCTTATATTTGAGTATCTACTATGTGTACCTCTGCTCCCATTGTGTGCATGTTTGTGAGCAGTTTCTGAATAGGTTTATTGCAACTGTTTTGACTATCAAACCAATACTTTGCCCATAGATCAGGCATCTACTGGAGAAGGCAA
>NW_011479110.1:14180-15341 GCF_000754665.1 Bison bison bison | reverse complement strand
GGCCCTTCTATCTATGGATTCTCCAGGCAGGAATACCGGAGTGTGTAGCTGTTCCCTTCTCCAGGGGATCTTTCCAGCTCAGATCGAATCTGCATCTCATGTCTTCTGCATTGGCAGGCGGGTACTTTACCACTAGTGCCACCCACACTCAAGTGCACACAAAAATGCATCTGAATGTTTGTAGAAGCTTTATGTGTAATAGCCAAAAACTTGAAACAAACTAAATGTCCTTCAGTGAGGAATAAAAGACAGTTATCCACACCATGGGATACTACATCACAATAATAGAGAGACAAGTGTACATATTACAACTGGGATCAATCTCACGAAATAATACTGAGTGGAAAAAAAAAAGCCAGTGTTAAAAGTCAGCCTTATCTACTGTATAATTTCATTTGTATAAACTTCTCCAAAGGACAAAATTATATAGGCATATGTGTTTGTGGGTTTGCCTCTTTCTCTCAATCCTGTTATTTTAATGCATTTGAAATGTTGTTTTGTTATTTTAAGGTATTTGCATTGTCCAAAAATGTAGATGTTACTTATGACTCATGAAATTTCTGATTCTGGTGAAGATGTAGTAGCTGAGACCAGATTTATCCACGTAACTGAAACAATTCAAAAATCAGATAAATTATGATAATAATATTCAATATGTTGAACATTAGACCATAAAAACAAGTGATCACTGAAAGACAGAAACAAATGGTGTGAGCCTGTATGTTCTCCAACTTACTGCATGGACCTAGGTGGAGCATGGAGACTCTGTGAGTTGACGGGATGAAGCTGAGGATCTGGGGAAGACTGAGCAGTTAGAGTTCCTAAGAGAGAGTACTGGACAAAAGAGAATTGCACAAAGAACTGTGGAGCCCATGCAGGACTGGGAGTACTTCCTGTCAGAGAGATAAACCATATAATTAATTGGGTATCAGCCAGAGTACTCACAAGTGTTTTGTCTAAGTGAAAGTGAAGTGAAAGTGAGAGCTGCTCAGTTGTGTCCAACTCTTTGTGACCCCATGGACTATACACATCCATGGAATTCTCCAGGCCAGAATACTGAAGTGGGAAACCTTTCCCTTCTCCAGGGGTTCTTCCCAACCCAGGGATCGAACCCAGGTCTCCCCCTTTGCAGGCAGATTCTTTACCAACTGAGCTACAAGG
>NW_011479110.1:9807-10824 GCF_000754665.1 Bison bison bison | reverse complement strand
AGGTTTTATGCACCAAATTGATAAATTCTATGACAAATTAGACTATATCCACCAGCTCTTTAGGAAAACATTTTGAGAATGTGGAGGAGATGCCCAGTGGGTGGTCAGGCCTAAATTTCAATGTTAAAGCTACCTTTTATGTGATACAGGATGTTACTGTCATAGAGGTACAGGTGAGGGAGGGGACCACCAGGGAGCTGGAATGCTCCAAGTCAGGGGAAAGCAGGTGAATTTTTCCGTTTGTTCCACTGGGAGCAGGTGCAACTTTCAAGAGAAGGACTGAAGAGCTGGCCAACAGGGCAGGTTTCAGTTTGGAAAAGAAGGTGCGATGGAGAAGACCCAGGGGAAGGACACTGTATTGCAGAGAGAACAGGAGGTGATAAAAATGCCATTCTCTAGGCAGGTTCAGCTCTCAAGAAGCCCTGGGGCTGAAGTAGAAGACCCTAGAATAATAAAACCCACAATCTCCCAATTCTGTTTCTTGTTTTGACCTTTATTCTTTAAACCTGTTTTAAGACATTGGCTGCTACATTCTTTCTATAATATATCCTGAGAGGCATTAAGGAGTAGTGAGAAGAAAGGTAAGAGGCAGAAGGTCTGCCTCAGGCCAGAAAGAGTAGAACCTAGTGGATTCCAGATGAGTTCAGAGAAGAGGTCTAGCGGCAGCTCTGTCACAGACTAGACATGTGAAATCAGAAAAAAATCACAAGCTCTTTGAGCCTGAGGCTCTTCTTTTATATAAATTCGGTTTTACAAGTCCTGTCTTCTAGGACTGTTAGAATGTGCATGTAGTATATAAAGCACATGGCAGGCACAGTGCCTTGCATTTCTTAAAGCTTTAATGAATAAGAGTTACTATGGGGATGTCCCTGATTGTTCAATGGCTAAGACTCCACACCCCCAACGCAGGGGCCTGGGTTCCATCCCTGGTCAGGGAACTAGATCCCTCATGCCACAACTAAGAGTTCACAAGCCATCACTAAAGATCCCACATGCTGCAATGAAGATTGAAAATCC
>NW_011479110.1:9323-9707 GCF_000754665.1 Bison bison bison | reverse complement strand
GGATAAGAGTGCAGATCATTTTCCATTCCTGTTCCAGGTGAGAATCTCTCTCTTCTTAACTATGATTCAAAAGTAACAGCTAACAGAAGTTGACCACTTTAGAAATCTGGATTTCAAGTTGGAGACATATCATCCGAGGGTCTACTCACTGCTCATGATGCCCTCAGCCTCATCTGGCCCATCACGCAGTTTAGTGTGAAATTAACTCCTGAAGGACCTAAAGTTTCCTCAAGATCCAAACTGCCACGCCTAACTGCATCAACACTTTGGCAGTCTCATAGGACTGTCCACCTGGACCTACTCACTCCTTCATTTTACTTGTCCTTTAAGTATTAGAAGACCCTGCCATCATCCTTAACGGATTACCGCTCATATATCAAAACA
>NW_011479110.1:3895-5764 GCF_000754665.1 Bison bison bison | reverse complement strand
TAAAATAATAATAATAATAAAAGATCAGTTTCACCCATTAAAGAGACTTCAGGTGGTTATTGCATCCTCTGGAGTCACTCATACTGCCTCCAGCAGTTCAAATTTTATACTTTCCTGATATGCTGCTATTGATACTTGATGGCAGCTGTGTTGCCACCTCATATTCCTGCAGTGAAAAATAGAAATTCACTGTACTAAGATACAACTGCAATAGCTGAAGAGGAACTTTAAAATGTATGCTCCAAACTATCTTATCATCTGTCTTGTACTGTAGACTTCAGTCTCACCGCAACTTCATGGCATGCCCCTCCTCTCCACTGTGAAAAGTACTCATACTTGACTTCAATCCATCAAATCAAGTATCTCTGTATTAGACTTAATGAACCCTGAAATATTTTTGCTCTGTGAACAGCATTAAGAAAAGAAAATTGCAATACATAGAGTGGGAGACAATATTTGCAAATCACATATCTGAAAAAGGGCTTGTTCCCTAAATAAAAAAAAGAACTCTCTAAATCCAGTGGTAATAAACAGAGTCTAATTTAAAAATTGGCATAAGACCTAAATACATGCTTTACCAAAGAGGACATGTGGATACCAGATAAGCAGATGAAAAACCTGAAAACACATTACATATCCTTTAAGGAAATGTAAACTTAAACTACTGAGATAACATTACGTATCTATGCAAATGGCTTTAAAAATACTAAAACTACCCTCTCCGGGTGAGGATGTGGAGGAACTGGTAGAAATGTGAAATAGTCCACGTTCTCTGGAAAATCTTTCAGAAGTTTTTAATACAGTAAACTTATGTTTGAACAGGTATATTCAAACTGTATATTTTCATAGAGAAATAAAAATTTATACTCACACAAAAAATCTGCATCTTAATTTTTATAGCCGCTTAATTTGTAATAGCTAAATACTAGAAGCAAATCAAATTCCCTTTTATTAGGAATGGATAAGGCTGTGATACATATCACGGGATACTATGTCACAATAAGAAAGAAGAGACAAGTGTACATGTTACAAATGGGATCAATATGGAGCTTATAATGATGAGTGAAAAAAAGTGCCAATCTTAAAGGTATCTTACCTTCTCTAAAATAAGAAACCTTATATTTTCTAATTTCCTTTACAATTCTCAAAGGACAAAATTACATAGGTATGTGTGTTTGCAGGTTTACTCAGTCTTTGAATCTTAATTTTATTTTAATGCATATGAAAGTTTGGTTTGCTCTTTTAAGACATTAGCATGCTGTAATTATTTAGATATTACTTATGACTTATACAACTTGTGGTGAAGATGGAGTAACTGTGACTAGATTTATCAACGAGTCTTAAACAATGGAAAAATAGATAAAATATATGAGAACAATAGTCAATATATTGGACATCATTCCATAAAAGACAGTGATCACTGAGAGGAAAACAAAGGATGTGACCCTATAATTTCCCAAGCTTACTGCCTGGACCAGGTGGAACCTGAGTTCTCTATGAGTTGATGAGATGAAGCTAAGTGTCTGGGAAGGACTACTCAGGTACAGTTCCTAAGAGAGAGTACCAGAGAGGACAGTGCTGCACAGAGAAAGAACTGTGGTGCCCACACCGGGCAGGGAATACTTCCTATCAGAGTGATACACAATAGGATTCATGGGGCATCAGCAAGAGTACTGAAAATTGTTTTATCTCAGTAGTGTGGTGAGTTAAGCCATAGCTAATTTTGCTCTGGTCCCAACTAACAAAACTTGAAAGCAAGAACAGAAAGGAGACTTCCCTGGTGGTATAGAAGATAAGACTCAACCTGCCAATGCAGAGGACACAGGTTCAATCCTTGGTCTGGGAAGATTCCACGTGCCACAGAGCAAC
>NW_011479110.1:0-783 GCF_000754665.1 Bison bison bison | reverse complement strand
TACACAAGAGAATATTATTCAGCCATTAAAAAATGAAATCTTGCCATTTAGGACAACATGGATGGATCTAAAGAGTATTATGCTAAATGAAATTGTGAGACAGAGAAAGATAAATATAGGATTCCATTTATACATGTAACCTAAAAAAACAAAATAAAAAGAGTCATAAATACAGAGAACAAAAGGGTAGTTGCCAAAATGGAGGTGGTGGGGTGTTAGGCAAAATAAATGAAGAGGATTAAGAGATACAAACTCCCAGTTATAAAATAAGTAAGCCCTGGTGATGTATTATATAGCATAAGGAATTTGGTCCACACTATTACAGTAACTTTTTATGGGACGAGAGTTACTAGACTTACTGCAGTGATCATTTTACAATTCATGTAAAGGTTGAATCAGTATATAGTTAACCTGAAACGAATATTACATCATACATCAATAGAAAATAAATTTTAAAAAGCTTTCTTACAGGAAAGTGTAAATTAGGTAAAATTGCAATTTCACAACATCTGGCATTAAGTCAAATATTACCAGGACTGGGGAGAAGGAAGAATATAATATTAAGAGAAAATTAATCCATCAAAACTGACCTGGATTCCGCTCCGGGCAGAGCAGAGATGGCGTCTGCCCACGGGGTCAAGGAGGCCGCGCAGGGCGGGGAGCCGGGTCAGCCGGAGCTGCCGCCGCCCAGCCACATCCTCCGCCTCCCAGCCGATGCAGGAAAAGGCGGCGGCGCCCACTATGGACGATGGGTTTCTGGAATCTGGACTCACCCACCTATGT
>NW_011479109.1:34221-35142 GCF_000754665.1 Bison bison bison | reverse complement strand
GATTTTCCAGGCAAGAATACTGGAGTGGGTTGCCATTTCCTTCTCCAGGAGATCTTCCCAACCCAGGGCTTGAACCCGAATTGTAAGCAGATGCTTTACCATCTGAGCCACCAGGGAAGTCCTAACTATTAACTAAAGGAAGTAATAAAATATCAATGGGCATATAGGAGGCAGCTTCTTATGCCTATTTCCAGTGAAAACACAGAGATTGTGACCTGGAAAGAAATACAGGTAACCATACTTTGTGTCTAGAGTTGTGGGAATGACCAACTAAAACAGAGTGAAATGTCTGAAATACCATGTGTTCAGTTATAGGAGATGAGACATATAATCAAAGAATCTCATGTATATGTAATGTTTTATGTGCCCCAAGAGGGAGAAAATTTTATTTAGCAGATCTCATCACAGTGAATGTACAGTATTCATATGGAAAAAAATTTTTTGCCCAACTAATTAAAATGGAAAATTGGACTTTAAAGCCATGTCTGATCTATGAGTGGTGCATGTTATGTTGCAGGAGAAGGTAAATACAGAGAGAAATTGGGAAGAGGAGAGAGAAGGCTGGGATGTGGTGAAGGGGTTCTGTGAGATGAGAAGGAGTTCCCTTCATTGGATCTCACTTTCAAATGAAAATCATGAAGTGATGGATGTAGGTGGGCATCTCATGGAAAGCCGTGAAGGATTTTTTAAATGATTATTCTTGGTGTAGATCAGCTAGGAGGATAAAACAGTTGGCTGAAGCAGGTCAGGAGACACAGCAAATCATTAACAGTTTATTCCTCTAATATTCAAGAAAATTAGAGATACCAAGGGAACATTTCATGCAAAGGTGGGCTCGATAAAGGACAGAAATGGTATGGACCTAACAGAAGCAGAAGATATTAAGAAGAGGTGGCAAGAATACACAGAAGAACTGTACAA
>NW_011479109.1:32793-32912 GCF_000754665.1 Bison bison bison | reverse complement strand
CTCCCTATACCATCCTTCTGGGTTATCCCAGTGCACCAGCCCCAAGCTTCCTGTATCCTGCATCAAACCTGGACTGGCGATTTGTTTCTTATATGATATTATACATGTTTTAATGCCAT
>NW_011479109.1:25454-30949 GCF_000754665.1 Bison bison bison | reverse complement strand
AGACAGGCCTGGTGTGCTGCGATTCATGGGGTCGCAAAGAGTCGGACACGACTGAGTGACTGAACTGAAGTGAACTGAACTGATTCATAAAATGGGTGGTTCCCACAGGGCAGGGAGTCAGTGAGTGGTTGTGAGCAGGGCAACAAGATGAGGAAGGGGTTTGGGAGATGACTGAGGGTCTGCTGTCTTTCCAGGGACAGGGGTACAACGTGGACACCCTCCAGGCTTTACATATTCCTCTCCCACACCCCATACCTCCTCACTTTACTGCCCACATGAGCCTGGAAAAGTCACCTAACCTTCCCTCTAACCCTCTAAAAGCTTAGCAAAGAAGTGGAGAAATAAGACACAGGATGACTCCTTACATAATCTATGTAAGATTGGAATTTCAGAGCTGAGGTGTTTGTCTCTGTTGATGGAAAATTAAATAACAACCATGGTAAGAAAAAAGAAAAGAGAATTTTGGTTATTTCCATAACACAGAATTTTAAGATAATGTATTAAATTTTAAGATAACTTATGACTGATAACAATTTACTGCTGCTGCTGCTGCTGCTAAGTCGCTTCAGTCGTGTCTGACTCTTCAACCTCATAGACAGCAGCCCACCAGGCTCCCCTGTCCCTGGGATTCTCCAGGCAAGAACACTGGAGTGGGTTGCCATTTCCTTCTCCAATTCATGAAAGTGAAAAGTGAAGTTGCTCGGTCGTGTCCGACTCTTAGTGATGCCATGGACTGTAGCCCACCAGGCTCCTCCGTCCATGGGGTTTTCCAGGCAAGAGTACTGGAGTGGTGTGCCACTGCCTTCTCCAGCTAGGATATATCAAATCACTGTGGACTGTGACCGCAGCCATGAAATTAAAAGATGCTTGCTCCTTGGAAGAAAGGCTATGACAAACCTAGACAGTGTATTAAAAAACAGAGACATTACTTTGCCAACAAAGGTCCATCTAGTCAAAGCTATGCTTGGCAAAGAAGTAGAGAGATAAAACACAGGATGAGACCTTACATAACCTATGTAAGATGGGAATTCCAGAGGTGAGGTGTTTGGCTCTGTTGATAGAAAATTAAATGGCAATTGAGGTAAGAAAAAGGAGAGTTTTGGCTATTTCCATGACATTTAATATTTCAAGATAATAATTAGAATTATGACTGATAACAATATGCTGAGACATATTAGGCTTTTTACAATTTCATATAGTTTTTTAGAAAAAAAAGATCGATAACATTTATCCTTCCAATATCACCTTAGAAGGTTCATCATCACTTACTTGACTGTGATAGCTATGTAATGATATTTGCCAATTTTCCTAATTATAATGGGTTCAATATATTTCTCTGAGATGTTGTGGGGGCTCACTGAAAAATCCCCAAATTAGCTAGAGGTCAAAAAAATACTTCACTTATAGTATTATTTGGGAATGACTTCCCTGGTGATCCAATGCTCTCAAAGCACAGGGTTCAAGTTTGATCCCTGGTCAGGAAATTAGATCCCACATCATAATGCAACTAAGATTTACCATGGCCAAATAATTTGTGTGTGTGTATGTGTGTGTGTGTGGTAAAGGAATTTGATTTGGGAAGATTTTCAAAGATAGCACAACTTCTTTTTTTTTTTTACCCTGTCTGCAACTTGCAGAATCTTAGTTCCCAGACCAGGGATATATAACCCAGGCCCCCCTGCTGTGAACCCCTGGACCACCAGGGAAATCCTCCACAAATTTTCTATAACTTCCTTTATTACACTCAGATTTTCAGTGTTCTGCTTCTCCCCTCCCCCATTTTAATGTCACTTTAGGACAAAATTACTTCCTTTCCCTTTAACAAAATACACATTCATCCTTTAACTTTAAAAAAATTTCCTTGAACACAAATATATTTTCCTTATTAATTTCAGTAGTTTTAATGACACATATTAATCAGACTTCTTAACATTTGTGCTTAGTTGCTCAGTCATGTTTGACTCTTTGCAACTCCATGGACGGTAGCCCACCAGGCTCCTCTGTCCATGGGATTTCCCAGGCAAGAATACTGGAGTGGGTTGCCATTTCCTTACCCAGAGGATCATTCTCAACTCAGGGATCAAACCCCCATCTCTTGTGTCTCCTGCATTGCAGGCAGACTCCTTACGCAGTGAGCCATTCGTAAAACCCCATAGCAATTCTAATTACTAGTGAAAACTAAATAAGTAATTGTGAACTGTTGGTTATATCAGTATTTCTTTTTAATTGAAGTAGACTTGTTTTACAGTATTATATTAATAATAGTTTCAGGTGCGTAGTTTCACAATTACACTCCGTCAAAAGTTATTACACGATAAGGGTGACAATTCCGTGTACTCTACGACCTATCCTCGCTGCTTATCTATTGTATACATGGTATAATAGTTTGTATCTCTGAATCCCATATCCCTAATTTGATCCTGCCTCCTTTCCTCTCTTTGGCCACCTGATGCGAAGAACCGACTCATTGGAAAGACTTTGATGCTGGGAGAGATTGATGGCAAAAGGAGAAGGGAGTGACAGAGGATGAGATGGTTAGATAGCATCACCAACTCAATAGACACTAATTGGGAGCAAACTCCAGGAAATAGTGGAGGACAGAGATAGTGCTGCAGTCCATGGGGTCGCAAAGAGTCAGACGCGACTTAGCGACTGAACAAAAACAACCTTCCCTCGCACCACTGGTAACCACTAGTTTGTTTTCTGGATCTGTGAGTCTGTTTCTCCTTTGATACATTTACTTGTATTATACAAATGACAGTAACTGTAAGAATATTGAATCACTATGCCATACACCTGAAACTAATATAAACCAACTATATTTCAATAACCAAAGAACAAATAGACATCCATTCAGGAAGAAAAGTACCTTTTGAAAAAGTTGGGGTGGTTTTTCTGCCATACAAAGAAGTGAACCAGCTACATGTATACATATGTCCCCTCCGCCTTGAACTCCCCCCTCCCCCCATCCCACCCTCCAGGTCATCACAGAGCACTGAGCCAAGCTCCCTGAGCTAGACAGCAGCTTCCCACTAGCCATCAGCCTTACACACACTAGTGTACATATGTCAGTGCTACTCTCTCAGTTCGTCTCACCCTCCCCTTCCCCCACCTGGGCTCATATGTCTGTTCTCTCGCCCTGCATCTCTGTTCCTGCCCTGCACACAGGCTCATCTGTACCGTTTTTCTTGATTCCATCCATATACATTAATACATGATATTTGTCTTTCTCTTCCTCACTTACTTCACTCTGTATGACAGACTCTAGGTCCATCCGTATCACTACAAATAACCCAGTCTCGTTTCTTTTTGTGGCTGAGTGATAGTGCATTGTACCTATGTGCCACATCTTCTCTACCCATCACAGTTAGGTTGCTTCCATGTGCTGGCGACCGCAAACAGTGCTGGAATAAACATTGGGGTACTTGTGTCTTTCTGAATTGTTTTTCTCGTGGTATGCACTCAGTAGTGGGATTGCTGGATCATGTGGTAGTTCTGTTTTTTACGGAACCTCCGTGCTTTCTCCGTCGTGGCTGTATCAGTTTACATTCCCACCAACAGCGCGAGAGGGTTCCCTTTTCTCCACATCCTCTCCAGAATTTATTGTTTGCAGACTTATAATGATGGCCATTCTGATTGGTGTGAGGTGATACCTCATTGTAGTTTTGATTTCCATTTCTCTGATAATGAGCGATGTTGAGCATCTTTTTTTTCATGTGTTTGTTGGCCATCTATGTGTCTTCTTTGGAGAAATGTCTGTTTAGGTCTTCTGCCCATTTTCTGGATTGGGTTGGAAAAGTACCTCTGTGACTGTGGTGGGACTTAGCTCCATGTGCCCAAAGAGCCCTGGGGGAGTCTTGTCTGTCTGTGCATCTGGGTCACAGGCTGGCAGACCTCACTATGGGCTGCAGAACCTGCAGAGCCAGGGAACCTGCCCGGACCCCTCTGGGGGCGGAGGCGTAACCTGGAGAACAGTAACAAAAGAGAAAATTCGCAGAAGGTCAGCCTTCACTAGGGAAGAGACTGGCACTCCAAAAAAGGATCAAAGAAAAAGTAGCAGAACCACCCCCCCACAACCCCCCAAACACACACACACAAGGAAACATCTCACGGGGCTGATCTCCCATCACAGAAAAGGAAAGAGCCCAGTGAGTGTCCAGTTAGCCTAGTTCTGAGGACACTGCTGGCGACATCTGTGTCTCTACAGCAGCCTCCACAGTGCTGAGAGGGGACCTCCATGAGGAAGGAGAGGAAGGGTACTGGCAAAGAGGCCGATCAACATTTCAAAGGGCGTGAAAGGGATTGCTCTCAACAGGGAACCCAAACACATGCCTCCTTGAGCACCACAGCCGGGAATCTACCTCCTGCGTCCACAGGCACCCTCAGTGCCCCGAGTGCTTGACCCACACTTCCCCCTGCTCTCCAGGGGCTCCTTGTGGGACTCTCCCCCTGCAGCCCCCAGGGGAGCCGGGGGAGACAAGGAGCGGGCTCAGAAAACCACCCCCCCGCCCCCCGCTCTGGGCGAGGGCGCCCGCAAACTGGAGCCCTAGCCCCACCTTCTGGAAATCCAGACACAGCTTTCCAGGAGGCAGCCTGGTGGGCTGTCAGAACAGAGAGACAGAAAAGCTAAGAGTTCTCCCACAAGACGGAGCAAGAAAAGTGGAGTAGGTACACCGCCATGGTTAAAAGAATACCCCAGCTGAAGGTAACCAGCAAAGATTGAAGATGTCTGCTACTTCAAATGAGAGAGCGCCAATGGAAAACTACAAAAAAAGCATGAAACGTTAAAGAAACATGCCATCACAAAAACAATATAACCTGTTTCCAATAAGCTACAACATGGATGAACCTGTGGACATTTTACTAGGTGAAACAAGCCTGATAGAAAATGAAAAATATTGAATGACTCCCCTGAAGTACCTACAGTGGTCAGAGCGATAGAGACAGGAAGTAGAGTGGTGATTGCCAACAACTGTGGAGGAGAAAGGGGGAATTTTTGATGAATGTGTACAGTTTTGGTTTTGCAAGATGAAAAAAAGTTCTGGAGTTTGGTTGCCCAAAATGTGAATGTTCTTAACACTTCTGAATTGGACACTTAAAATGGTTAAAATGCTAAATTATACATTATGTGTAATTTACTATAATAAACACCATCTCGGAACCACCCCCTGGGGGTAACCGCAGAAGAGTCAAGGGCTGATAACAACACTGCAGGTGTTTCCCAGCCCACCCCCACCCCAACAACCCAGGGGTGAGGACCGTCTTCTGAGCTCAGGACTCCCGGCTTGGGTTCTTGGAGATGTCCCAGCTCCAGCCTCCCTGACTGACCCAGTGCTCCAGGCTCTGCTCCAAGGATCCAGTAAGTCTCGGGTCACCCTCTTCTGTGGGAGACTGGGCGCTGAGTTCGCATCGTCCCAAAGAGACCTCTGCAACCCCAGAGTGCAGGGGGTCATAGTAGCTCCAGCCTAAGGGTGGAGAAACCCGTTTTACAGATG
>NW_011479109.1:17592-25354 GCF_000754665.1 Bison bison bison | reverse complement strand
TCTGCGTGTGTGTGTGTGTGTGTGTGTGTGTAAGGAAGGGTGGGGGGAGATTGGATCAGTGCCTTGAGGCTCTAAGACAATTTTTACTGTTGTTCATATAATATTAGAGATCACCCTTATATAAGGTTTATGATGTAGGGTTGGTGATCATGCCCTAGAATAGGTTTTATGATTTCAATCTCTTTTTACTCTGGGCCCTTCAAATCTATGGGTTCTTCCTCTTCTGCAGATATTGGGGTAACTGTAAGGGACTTGAACACCCAGATTTAGGTATGTGTAAAGAATAAACGCATGATGACTTACATTCATTCACTTCTGGGTTTGCTATGCCCAAGTTTTATTATTTATCATGGGCAGTACTTTTTTTTAAATGGTGGTAAAATACACAGAGAGCTTCCCAGGCGGCTCAGTGCTAAAGAATCTGCCTGCCAATGCAGGGGAGGCAGGTTCAAGATCCTTGGCCTGGGAACTAAGGTCCTACATGCCCGCAGCTCCTGAGCCCACAGGGCCTGGAGCCCGCAGGCCACCACTGAAGGGAAGCCCACAGGGAGCCTGCCACAAACAGTCTGCACGCTGCAACTAGGATCAGGGCCTGCATGCTAACTCGCTGCAGTAGTGTCCGACTCTTTGCGACCCTGTGGACTCTAACTCTCCAGGTTCCTCTGTCCATGGGATTCTCCAGGCAAGAATACTGAGGGGATCTTCCTCACCCAGGTATCAAACACCGGTCTCCTGCATTGCAGGCGGGTTCTTTACTGACTGCCACCAGGGAAGCCCCTAGGCTCAGAGACAGTTTGGCAATTGAGGCTCAGACGCTCCCCTGAGCTAAGGATAAGGAGGTAGGGATCTGAGGCCTCAACGGGGAGGAAAACAACTTACAGGAGGTCAGGGAACAGCTGCTTGCTCCTCCAGGCAGGCAAGTCCTTTTGAGATTAAAAGCTGTTCTCTGGTAATAGCTCTCTTCCTGGCGTAGGTCCCCTAATATAATTATTTTGAGCAGTTAAAGGAGAGACAGAGAACTTCTCCTGAGTCCGCTGGGTCTGAATCGCCTTCAGCTCAAAACAACCCATATCCAAAGTAGGACATTTTGGGGAGATGTGTTCTCCTCCTCCTCACATCTCTTCAAGTAAGTCTCCCAGTAACTTTGAAATATGTTAAAAGTGTTGTTTATGTGTGAAGAAACCAAAGTTCAGAGACGGACAACTCGCCCAATGTGTCCTTATATCACCCTCTTCCCCTCGTTCCATTGCTTCATGGAATTGGACTCCCAAGGCCAAGGGCGGATGGATATTCTTTTTTTTTTTCTTTTATTGAAGTAAAGTTGATGTCTAATGTTGTGTTAATTTCAGCTGTACAGCAAAGTGATTCAGTTCTGTATACAGTTTTCATATTTTAAAAAATATTTATTTGTCTGAGCCAACGCTTAGTTGTGGTGTATGGAATCTAGTTCTCTGACCCGGGATGGGACCTGGGCCCCTTGATTTGGAGCATAGAGTCTTAGCTCCTGGCCCACCAGGGAAGTCCTTCTTTTTCATATTCTTTTCCTATGGTTTATCGCAGGATACTGAGTAGAGTTTCCTGGTCTCCACGGTAGGACTGTGTTGTTTAGGATGACATTCCTGAGGACTTTGTGTCTCGCTTTCTCAGCAGATCGTACCCTCCTCAGCTGTGTCTAGGATGCTGCATCCGTATGTTCACCAGTTTGTTCAGAAGCTGGTCACGGGCGGCCGCTGGAGCCCATAGAGAAGTCTGACAGTCCCATGGCTCATCAGAACACTCCACATTTTCAATACGGGATCCGACACAGCTCGGAGAACAATGGGAGGGCTGGTGCCTTATGGACGGTGCCAATAAATAATTTCTCTGAGAGATAAGGACTGATACAGAATGGACTGAGTCAGACGACCTGAAATCTACCTGGGCCACATCTAATGGAAGTTCTCGGCTTAATTCTCACTTATGATCTTACGAATTCTGCCAGCTTTGTTATTTGTGTTTCTCCTGTTTCACAAAATTGTTGTTTCTTCTACTACTGGCCTCTGATAAAATGATGATGTGTAGTTTCATATGAGATCAGTGCCGGTAACCATGTAACTCTAAATGTTGGGAGAAGCAACAAGAGAGAGTATTTTCCTGGACCTATTTTCCTGGACCATAATGGTCATGAATTGCCTCCCAATGGTCATGAATTGCCTCCCAAACCGTTGTTGAATTTATGACCATACAGGAGCCCTGCCGACTGGAAACTGGCACTTGCCATCTACCTCTACAAGGATTAAATCAGGAGCTGCTGCAGCTGCTGACTTTCAACACCCGCTGAGAGGAGTTTAGGGCGGAGATAAGGAATGAAGCAGTCTGTGCACTGGGAAAACTGGCAGAACAGGCCGTCAGGGAGTTAGACACTTTCAGAAGACTTTTTAAAATTTATTTTCAATCAGAAGATTGTTTCTTTACAATGTTCTGTTGGTTTCTGCCATACATCAACATGAATCAGCCATAAGTATATGTATGTCCCCTCCCTCTTGAACCTCCCTCTCACCCACCCCCCATCCCACCCCTCTAGGTTGTCACAGAGTGCCGGATTGAGCTCCCTGTGTTACGCAGCAACTTCCCATTAACTGTCTATTTTGCATGTGGTAATGTATATGATTGGGGGCTTCCCTGGTGGCTCAGATGGTAAAGGATCTGCCTGCAATGCAGGAGACCCGGGTTCCATCTCTGGGTCAGGAAGATCCCCTGGAGAAGAGAATGACAACCCACTCCAGTATTCTTGCCTGAAGCATCCCAAGGACAGAGGAGCCTGGAGGGCTGCAGTCCACGGGGTCACAAAGAGTTGGACATGACTGAAGTGACTTAGCACACACAGCGCATATATTTCAGTGCTACTCTATCAATTTGTCCCACCCTCTCCTTCCTCCACTGTGTCCACAAGTCAGGAGAAGATCTTATGAGCCCTGATTCTTCCATCTTCGCATACGTAGACAAACACTGACATCACTAATGGTGGCCCCTGCTTTGGCTATTGGGGAGAAAACTACAGTTAAAAGTCAAAATGAAGTCGCTGCCGTGCAGACATCTGAGGAAATAGCTAGGTGACGCTGGCTGTGATCTCAGACAAGTCCTTGCATTGCCAAAAATGAGTTTTCTGAGTTGCATCAGACTAGGATGCCACATCCATTCACAGAACAATGTCTGCTGGCAGCTAGTAACTGCAACCTTACTTTTTCAAGGTCTCTTCTTGTACGTAGAACATTGTTAGACAAGGAAATTGCTTTGGCCCCTTTAATTTTGTCTCAGGTGGTTTCTCGGAAGCTCCGTGATTAGCAACTGCTTGAAACTGCACTTTGGAACTCAGGGAAGGTCGTGGAGACTGGAGTCTGCCTACAAGAAACAGGGGACAGAAATAACGCCCAGGAGCCCCATACTGCACTGAAGCAGGATCTAGGTAAGCTCCAGGCTGGGCATTCACAATTAGACTCCTGTTTACATTTTCTGAGGAAGGAGGCAGGTGGGCACTTGGCTAGACATTTACAACCAGCCTCCTGTTGGCAACTTCAAGATGGAAATGACAAGAACAGAGTAAGTAGCTGGACTTTGTCTCCTGTGGACACTTAAGATAACAATCAGGGCAGGGCTAAACTCTATTTGATTAAAAGATCAAGAGGTCACATATTTCCTACCCTTGGGACTGGGAGACTCTGCACATCCCCAGAAAGGCTCCTTGGAGGTCAAAAAGAAGGGGGCACCATCCCATAATAGGTGATGTCAAGGACCCCCTCACAGGGCTCTGGACTAGAATCCGTCCTGGAAAGAAGTTGCACATGTGTTTTGGGGAGGATCCTAGGGCAGGGCAGGTGTGGAAAAAGAAACCAAACAATTGGCCAAAGGTGAACAAATCCGGAAGAAGTGCCCTGTGTGAATGACTTAACTGCCATCTTATGGGGCTCCTCCTCCTCAGAGGAAGGCCCACATCTCTTCTCTCCAGGTGTGTAATTCTGCCTCACTTTGGTCTGAACTGAACAAGCAGTTTCTCTGTGCCCTCTGGCTTGTTGGGCTGTGTCTTTAATCTACTTCGTACACTTTTTCTTTGTTTGTTTGGTTTTTTTTTTTCACAGCTTTTGACTTCTTGAGAAATGAATATATCTATGGGGACGAGAGCCAGGGGAATCTTATCTCTAGCCTCTGGCCCCTGGTGGACAAGCGGCTAGGATTCCTGGTTTTCCCCCAGGCCACCTGGGTCCAATTCCTGGGCAGAGAACTAAGCCACCGCTCACGCCTGACTCTATCTGAGAACGTCTGATGCTGAGACCCAGGATTTCAAGGTAAACTGCAGGTCTCCCCAGGCTGCTGGCTGGAGACCTCTGAGTCTTTCTCTCTCTCCCATGAGAACTTGCTTGCTCTCACTCTCTGCTTTGTTCTCCTTCCAAGATCCGCAGGGCTACAGGTCAGCTCAGTGAAGGAGCCCAAGTCATGTTCTTCTCACTCCTTTCTTTGTCTTTTGCTGGCTCTGCAGGAACTACAACTCCCAGCATGCCCTGTGCCCATCCTCTTCAACACTGAGAGCAAGGCAGCGGGGATCTTAGCTTGGCACCTACCACTGCCTCCAACAAATCGCTCCCTGCTACACACTGCACTTTTACTTCCCAGGAGTAGAAAAATTACAACCCGCAGGCCCCACAATCAGTCTTCCATGTCTTTCTCCCCAAGCAACCCACCAGCAGGCAAATTCTTCTTGTCCTGTGATTTTCTTTACTTGAGAAGTAAAGAATTGACTTGATTTTACTAATTAGAATTTACTAATTTACTTGAGAAGCAAGGTTTCTTTTTCACCTAAGCCTTATGTCCCCTTCAGTTTTACCTTAGACGCCAAACAAACGGGGTGGTAGACCTGGGGCTATTTTTGCTGTTTTATCTCCCGCTGTACTCCGTGTCCACAAATCCACTGTGAGACTGTTCTCACCACTTGGCTCTCAGGTCCTGACCACCGTGGCCTTCTGCCTTGTAGCCAACTCCAGTTCCTCCAGCAGTTCTCTGCCACTCCAGGCTGCGACAGCCATGCACTGCAAGCGGCACAGCCTACTGGGCCGGCCACGTTCACGCAGACCTCACCGCTATAGCGGACGCTCCTCAAGGGGCACCCCGGTGACTCTGGCACTGGTTCAAATGTTCCCTCAACACCCCACCCCACCCCCACTCCACCCCCGCACTGGGAACCCCTCATGGGAGGGACTGGGTCAACTACAGACTTCTGGTCAGTGAGCAATGGGAGAGTAGAGGACTCTCAAAATTCCATCACGCACAGGATTCGAAGGAAATTCACAGGGCCGTCTGGGTCTCCCTAGGGGCCCCCGAGTCATGTTTCTGGGAGGCTGGACTTCATTTCTAGGAGTGCTGTTCTTGGTTGCAGGTTGTTCAACCTGGGACATTGTCCTTTTTAAGCCAGATGGGCCAAGAAAGAGAAAACTTAGATTTGCTTTAATGATCGCTGGTCTTTATTTAAGTTGAGGGATGGAAAATGACCTAAAAAATTGGGTCTCTGGATTATAATATTATACTATCTTATAATATTATAGTATCTTACAATTAAATCTTTATTGCCATGGATGGGAAAATAAACTGAGATTAAGTGTCCTATTTATTCTAAATGATCCCCTTCTAATTTTTCCCAGCTCTCGGAGGGGAACCAAGCTTCCCCAACTCCTGCAAGTTCCCTTACTGCTTCAGATTCTTTGGATTAAAAGAAGACCCCCTTCTTTCCAGAGAAATAGTCTTTGCTGGTACAACATTTTATCAGCCACTTTCCCCCTGTTATCAGGGCCAATTTGAGAACTCTCTGGTCTAAAATTAACCTATGAAACTATGACTACAGAAAAGAAAGAAGATATGTTATTCTAACATTGTGTGGCCACAATATTCTCTGGACTCTGGAGAAAATTTGTTAAGATTAAAAATTCTGTTGAAGAAAAAATACTGGTTCTTTTTGCATGTGTAATTAGAGAAAATTGACTTTTAAAATACTTTTTATTTTTCAGAATTCTGACCCTTAAAGGACAACTCTTGCTAGGAGAACATGATTTTCTCTGCCTATGCCTTGACACCAGGGCTCTTAGGAACACTTATCCAAGCCTTGTCTAATTTCTGAGACTGAGGATAAAACGTGGAAGAATCTTACTTATTACTTATTTAAAAACTTTATAAAAATTTTACATAAATATATTTATTTTAACGAGTAATTGTATTTTACTGTTACAGTTATTTACAAACTAGTGAGTTTCCTATTGTAATAACTGATTCATGGCTAAGTTTAGAAAATGAAACCGTGAGGTCTCTGTCTGGATTTACGTATGTCTCAGTATGTGTCTTTGCTTTTGGATAGTGTTGCTGATTTGTAAAGGACCGCTATTAAATTGGCTTAAAGAAAAGAAAGCAAATAATTTTAAATACAAGAATGAAGCTAAATGCAGGTTCACACACTCTGGGAAATATTCAGTGTTAAACTGATATCTGACCTTAAAGTCAGTTTAAGTTTGTTAATATAAAAACAAACTTAGAATAAAATATCTTCAGAGTCATCAATATTAAGCATAATACTTTTACTGTAACTGGGTTGCCTGAAAGTCACTAAATTTATGTTACAACATTTGTTAGCAAGAAAATTGGCTTGGCATCGGATAAAAGTTTTTGAATGAACACTTTAGAAATAATTATGTTTTAGCTTTTCTAGGTATTAAGAGTTGAGGATTCTATTTGAAATATATAGGTAAATCTACTAGAAATAATAACGGAAGCATTTTAGCGTATAACAGGAAAGTAGGATGTGTATTTTCAGTAAAGAAGATAGGAGGAATAAAATCACACTTCATTAAGAGAAGTGCTCCCCCTCGCTTCTCTTCAAGCAACTCTTTCCGTAACTTTGAAACATCTTGAAAGATTAAATTAGGTTTAAGGAACCACATCTCAGAGATAGAGAACTTGCTCAATATGTCCTCTTACCACCTGTTCCCATCACTCTGTCACTCCATGGAACTGGACTCCCAGGGCCAAGGGTAGGTGGACATTCTTGACAGCTTGCTGTGTTGTTTTCTCAGCAGATCTGAGCCTCCTCGATTCTCTAGGATGTTGTGTCAGGATGTTCACCAGTTTGGTCAGAAGCTGATCCGTAGGCGGCGGCTGGAGCCCAGGGAGGAGTCTGAGAAGGGCAGGGCCCACTGTCTGAACACCAGAGACCTGACAGCTCTGGGTGTGAGCGGTACCCTAGGAGCTGGCGTGTACATCGTGGTTGGAGAAGTGGCTGTGTACGAAGCAGGACCAGCGATCATCATCTGCTTCTTGCTGGCCGGCCTATCAACTCTTTTGTCCGGGCTGTGCTACGCGGAGTTGGTGGCCCGGGTACCACGCTCTGGTTCTGCGTATCTCTACAGCTACGTCACTGTGGGAGAACTGTGTGCCTTCGTCATTGGATGGAACCTCATCCTGTCCTTTGTCATTGGTGAGACAGTGGGGTGGGGGAAGGTGTGGGGCTTAAGATCAGGAAATTCAGAGCAGGTATTGGAGTCATCACTGATTCATGAGAACTTCATTAATGCACCTTGTGGGGGGACGTGGATAACTGTGGCAGGAAACCCTTATAACTGTATTCTAGTTAGGGCAGCTCTGCTCTCCTTAAATGACTGAACCAAGAACTGAGCAGGAAAAGGAACTGAAAGGAGTGGGTGATAAGGAGGCATGTCCCCCAGGCCCTTCCCCTCACCATATTGAAGTC
>NW_011479109.1:10775-17492 GCF_000754665.1 Bison bison bison | reverse complement strand
CATATTGAAGTCTCTGCTCTGCTGTTTCCTTTGTGGGATTTTTGTTTACAATTCGACTTAAATTGTCACCCTCATCTCCTGGTCCTCTACATCCCACTTCCCTGTTATAGTTTCTGGCCTCATATTAATCTTCTCCTAACATATTAAATAGTTGACCTGTTTTGTGAATCATCTGGGTCTACTCTGAGTGCAAAGTTGCTTGAGGAACATCCAACTCTTTGCGATTCCATGGACTGTAGCCCACCAGGCTCCTCTGTCCATGGGATTCTCCAGGCAAGAACACTGGAGTGGGTTGCCATTTCCTACCACTGAAGATCTCCCCAACCCAGGAATTGAACCTGCATCTCTTATGTCTCCTGCATTGGCAGGCAAGTTCTTCACCATTAGTGCTGCTTGCAAAGGGTGTACCCTCTGCACTCCATAAAAGGGAACTTTGTAAGATTAGGTATTTTGTGTGTTTTTTCCCCCCAGAACATCCTGTGGTACATGATAGAGATTCAGCTTCTCTTTGTCAGTGAGTGTTCTCTTGCTGCTGCAGGCACCGCCAGTGAGGCCAGGGCCTGGAGCATCGCCTTTGACAGTCTCATTGGGAACCACATCTCTCAGGCGTTCCAGGGAACTTTCTCTCCATATATGCCCTACTTCCTGGCCAGGCATCCAGACTTTTTTGCCCTGGTCCTGGTGCTGCTGCTCACAGGTGAGACAGGGCTCAGAGATAGAATGGGAAGAGTGGGGTGTGGAGGGGGAGTTGGGGTAAAGAAAGCTTGGAGTTCCACAATGGTGGGATAATTCAGTTCAGTCACTCAGTCATGTCTGACTCTTTGCGACGCCATGAAGCGTAGCACAGCAGGCCTCCCTGTCCATCACCAACTCCTGGAGTTCACCCAAACTATGTCCATTGAGTCAGTGATGCCATCCAACCATCTCATCCTCTGTCATCCCCTTCTCCTCCTGCCCTCAATCTTTCCCAGCATCAGGGTCTTTTCAAATGAGTTAGCTCTTCACATCAGGTAGGACCGGAATGAACTGTCTGAGATAAGACAGACAAGAAGCCAAGATACAAACCATTGTTTTTCACCCTTGGCACTACTGACATTCTGGGTGGAATCATTCTTCGATGTCAGGGAGCTGTCTTATTCATTGTGAATTTTTTTTCAATCATTGTCAGCTGTTGATTAGCACCCTCAGTCTTTACTTACTAGATAACAGCAATGCCCACCAGCCAAATTAGGACAATCGGAATGCCTCAAGATATTGCCAAGAGTCTCTTCAGAGACAAAATCATCCCCACCTGATAATCATTTGCTTTAGGCCTACAAGTTTCTTCCCTGTACTGAGACTGAAGATATTTGTTTATTTGAGTGGAAATTCACACAAAAATAAAATTAACCATTTTACCATATCCCCCCAGATTTTTTGCAATATAATTGAGATTGTTATTGTTGTTCTGTCGCTAAGTCGCATCCAACTCTTTGTGACCCCATGAACTGCAGTACACCAGGCTTCCCTGTCCTTCACTATCTCCCCGAGTTTGCTGAAACTCATGTCCATTGAGTTGATGATGCCATCCAACCATCTTATTCTCTGTCATCCCCTTCTCCTCCTGCCTTCAGTCTTTCCCAGCATTAGCATCTTTTCCAGTGAGTTGGTTCTTTATATCAGGTGGCCAAACTATTGGAGCTTCAGCTTCAACATCAGTCCTTCCAATGAATATTCAGGGTTGATTTCCTTTAGGACTGACTGGCTTGATCTCATTGCTGTCCAGGGAGCTCTCAAGAGTCTTCTCCAGCAGCACAGTTTGAAAGCATCAATTCTTTGGTGCTTAGGCTTCTTTATGGTTCAACTCGTACTTTTATACATAACTACTGGAAAAACCTCAACTTTGACTATATAGACCTTTGTTGGCAAAGTGATGTCTCTGCTTTTTAAGGTGCTGTCTAGGTTTGTCTAGCTTGTCTTAATTGAGATACAATATTACATAATTTTAAGATGTATAAAGTGATGTTGGTCAATGTGTTTATTGTGAGATGATCGCCACAGTAAGAAATTAGCCATCTGAAAGCGTACCATACAGTGACACTTAGTACATTCACAGTGTTGTGCAACCGTCTCCTCCATGCAGCTCCAAACATCTTCATCACTACGGAAGGAAACCCTGTACCCACTGAGCAGTCACTGTCTGCCTCTCACCCACCCATAAACCCCAGCCTATGACAACCACTAGTTTTCTTTGTATGCTACAGATTTAGTTATTTTGGATGCTTCATATTCCATCTTTCCACAGGACTGCTGGTTCTGGGACTTCATGAATCAGTCATGCTTAACAAAGTGTTCGCAGGCTTGAACCTTTCTATTCTCATCTTCATCATCATCTCTGGCTTCATTAAGGGAGACCTGCACAACTGGAAGCTCACAGAACAGGACTACACGTTGAACACATCTGAATCCACTGACACCTCTAGGTTAGGAGAGTACTCTTGGCTGAATAATGTCTATGTGTGTGATGTGCACAGCTGGGAACGTGGTGGGGACCAAAGATATCAGGGTTGATGAATCCGATGGTGGAGTCATGGAGTCCAGGAGTTGTGATATTAACTGAGGATACAAGTAGGGATGGCTGAACTCACCTCACCCATGTTCTTCCTCATTCATTCTCTCATCACAGCTTGGGTCCTCTGGGTGCTGGAGGGTTTACACCTTTTGGCATTGAAGGGATTCTCCATGGAATAGCAACATGTGTCTATGCCTTTGATGGCTTTGATGTCATTGCTACTACAGGTAACTGTAGTCACTGTGTTTCTTATCAAGGGTCTGGGCAGGTTGGGCTGCCCTTGGGCATAGGGGTTGGAAGAAGTTTAGACTGCATTTGGAGGTGCAAGGTAATTGGATTTTGTGCTTTCATTCCAGTGTGTTTACTGACCTAATGCTCCACTCATCTCGCAGGAGTAGAAGCCAGAAATCCTCAGCATTCCATCCCCATTAGCATCGTGATCACAATCTTCATCTGCTTTTTGGTGTATGTTGGTGGCTCAGCAGCACTCACCCTCATGGTGCCCTACTACCAGATTCATCCTGAGAGCTTCCTGCCACAGGCTTTCCTCAGTGTTGGGTGGGGCCCTCTAAGATATGTCCTGGCTGCTATCACCATCTGTGCTCTTTCATCCAGGTCAGTGTCAAAGCTTTTTCTCCATCCTCTATCAGATTATCAGATATTGTAGCTTCAGATTGAGAAACAAAAGGGAAAGACAGCTTACCCCATGTAGACTAGGGAGCAGAAACCCCAGTCTCTCATGCTTCTCCCCTTCCTCCCACGTGCCCACTTTCTCTCCCAGCCTCCTGGGCACCATGTTCCCTATGCTTCGTGTGATCTACACAATGGCAGAGGATGGACTCCTTTTCAGGAGACTTGCCCAAATCCATGCCCGCACACGAACCGCCATGTGGACCATCTTAGCTTCTGGAAGTCTTGCAGGTGAATAAACAAAACTTCTTTGACCAGTTTTCTTAACTTGCATATTTCCACTATCTCACTCTCTCCCCCCTCCTTGTTTGTGCCCTGATTTTAGCGGTCATGGCACTACTCTTTGAGCTCACTGATCTTGCGGACCTCATGTCAATTGGGACCCTGCTCGCTTACTCCTTGGTGGCCTTTTCTGTGCTTGTCCTCAGGTGAGACCCCACAACATGCTGACTGGAAGTCTTTGACTGGTGGGGATTGATGTGAAGATGATCCTCTTCTGCCTTCACACTGCCTTCAAAATGACCAACAATCGTTAATTTGGGAAAGAGATGGAATCATCCGGGTGATGTTGGATGAGTAGGGGATACTATTAACACTGCCTTAATATTTCTAATTCAGGTATCAACCAGAACAGAATTTAAGCCAGAATGAGACAGCAGAAGAGGAAATAGATATTTCTCAGTTGGAAGCAAGACCTTTACAATCTGTACCTGAAGCAGAAAATTCAAGGATTCTGAAGACTCTGTGGTTCCCTTCCAGCACCATCCCCACTCGGAAATCTGGGCGGATTGTCTATGGATGTGCCTTTCTGCTTGGTGAGCAGTGGGATTTCTCTTGGCTGTATTCTAAATTTGACAGTATGGGGAGGGCAGTGTGTTTTGGGCAGTTGAGGAGGAATCTTGGAGAGATAATGGCCCTTTCTGAGGTTGGCAGTTTTGAGATGGGTGTGACCCAAGGTCCTGATGTCTTTATCTTCTGGGTCCAGCCTGTTCTCCTCCACCTTGACCCTTGCAGTTCTCCTGCTGATGGTCCTGAGCCTGATCCTGACCCTGTTGACCAGCCATGTATTCTCTGGACTCTCAGTGTACACAACAGTGGCTGTGCTGCTGCTGCCCATCACTGGCATCACAGCCATCATCTGGAGGCAGCCCCAGAACCCCTCTCCTCTTCACTACAAGGTGAGTGACCTTATATGTCCAAGCTCTCCAGGATGAGGAATGAAGGCTGCCTGCTCTGACATCTAAATGCTGTAGGCTGGATCAGGAGTTGCTCCCAGAAGGGAAGTTGCTAAAACCAATGGACCCTTTCCTGATCCACACTCAGCGCTTTACACACACAATCTCAGTAGGCACTGAACACACAGCCTGCGTTGAACTGGACTCTTCCTGCCCACGTGGAGTAGGGTCTCCCTTTCAGACGTCTGGGGTGTGTTCAGGGATGAATTAACTTTGTCCACAGGTCCTTTGTTGGCCCATCCTCCCACTGGTGAGCATCTTTGTCAACGTTTACTTGATGATGCAGATGAACACTAGGACCTGGGTCCAGTTTGGCTTCTGGATGGGGATTGGTGAGTGAGTTTCTTGGAAACTGAGGCCCCTTGAGTGACTGAACCCAAGTGTCTTCCTACTACCTCTCCCCTAAACTGTCAGGCGCAACAGAAGGCGTAGGACACCTGCTGGGCTTTCATAAGTGAAGAAAGCACCTACTTTCCCTTCTCACTGTCTCATCTCCCTGCTAGGATCTGCTGTATACTTTGGATATGGGATCCGACACAGCCTGGGGGAGAACAATGATCAACAGCCGCCAGCCTCCAATTCCCAAATGCTTGATGGAAATATCCCTGGTGATGAATCTTCTTAACCACAGGACATAGATGCTGTGTGGCATCCCTCCAGACTCAGAAGTATCTTCCAGTTCAAGTGACATTTTGAGCCTCTATGGAGTCTGAAGTTGAAATGCATTTACAACCATGTGCTTATTGCCAGCAGATAAAATGACTTTACTGTTGAATAATTTTGAAGTAAACTTTTCAAAGCAAAATATATATTCAGAAAAGCACATGCTTCATAAGTGAGCCTCAAGGTGAATTTCCACAAAGAAAGTACAACAAAATAACCATCAACCGGAGAAAATACTAAAATGTTAATGGGTGTATAAGAAGCACCTTCTTATGTCTATTTCCACTGAAAACACAGAGATTGTGACCTGGGAAGGAAATGTAGGTAAGTATATTTCCTGTCCAGGGTTATACTTTAAACATTAGGACATAAATAGGTTGAAAGTAAAAGGAAGGGAACAAACACATTGTACAAACAGTAACACAAGAATGCTAGGGCAGCTATCTTATTACAGAACCAAGTAGAGTTTAGGAAAAAGAGAATAACAGGTGAAATGGATCTTGAGTAATGATAAAGGGAAATGCTCATTTTAATCTCTTCCCCCAGCTTATTGAGAGGTAGTGTAACATCGTCCAAATGATCATTTCTCTTTACTCTTCTGTGGTAGAACGTTAGAGTTGCACCACAGAGTTTATGAGAAAAAGTTCTTAATTGAAAAAACAACCAGGACACCTGCATTGCTAGAGGAAGGGGAACGGGATGGGGAGGAATAACTGGTTGATGAATGCTTACAGTTGGGTGAAAGTAAAAGCTGGAAAATGAACCTGGAGAAACAAGATGAGAAGTGGTTGATGCAGAACAGAATGCTTGAAACTGAGGTCATGGACTTTAATGATGTCAGTGATAATGATATAGAGGTTGTTGGTAGGAATGAACAACTGAAGTAGAGTAAAAGGGGGATGGAAGTCAAGAAACTAAACAGCAAAATTATCAGATGGATTAAAGAATAAGTGAAGAGAGATTAACAGAATTAGAGATACCACTATCTTGCGAGTTCTAATGAAATTACTGGCTTAGAAATTAATGAGGACTGAAACTGTCAGGTGAAACTTCGATGGAAGAGGTTGACATCATCTGGTTGTCAGTCTTCCCTCACTGATGTGGGACACCCGGGAATCATGCTAGCCGGTGAGCTGTGATAAGCGGTACAGAACACTTCCGGGAACACAGCCTTGATGACAAACTGCATCAGAATATAATCAAGCCTCTAGAGCAGCTCCCAGCTCACAGCAGATATAAAGGGTAGATTCACATTTCAACTGAAAATGCAATCAGCCAAAACCAGAATGTGGGTAATTCTCCAGGAAGGAAAATGGTGCATTTTCATAACTATTAAATGGTATGGGGGATTCCCTGGTGGTCTAGTCATTAGGGCTCCATTTTTCACCTGCAGGATGTGCGGGTTCTGTCCCAAATGGGGGAACTAAGATCCCACAAGCTGCACAGTGCAACCAATGAAATAAGTGATGTGACCCAAATTGGAGATTCATTCATTAATCAAATATGATCACCCATACAGGTATACACTGGGAATATTGCTTGTTGGGTCCAGATGACCCAATAAAAAAAATTGGCAAT
>NW_011479109.1:7882-10387 GCF_000754665.1 Bison bison bison | reverse complement strand
ATATCAGTCATATTGGGTTAGGGCCAACTCTAATGACCTCATTTAAATTTAGTTACCTCTTTAAGGCCCTCTCACCAAATACAGTCACATTCTGTGGTCCTGGGGGTTAGGGTTTCAACAGAGGAATTTGAGAAAAAGGAAATGCATTCAACTCACAACACTTTTGACCACCATTTTCTCCCCAGCAGCTGAAACACTGTCTGAAATGCAGAAAAAGTTCAATTATATTTGATGAGATATATAATAAAAGAATCACATGTACATGTAATATTTTATGTGCCCCAAAACAGAGAAAATTTTATTTTTCAGATGATATCAAGGGGAATGAATAGTATTCACTTGAAAAAAAATATTTTGTGAAACTAACTGAAATGGAAAATAAGTTATGTCTAATCTATGAGCTTTGGTTTTTCTGGTAGTTGTGTGTGAATGTGAGACCTGGACCATAGAGAAGGCTGAGCACCAAAGAATTGAACTTTGGTGATTTTGAACTGTGTTGCTGGAGAAGACTCTTGAGAGACCCTTGGACAGCAAGAAATTCAAGCCAGTCAATCCTAAAGAAAATCATTCATTGGAATATTCATTGGAAGGGCTGATGCTGAAGCTGAAGCTACAATACTTTGGCCACCTGATGCGAAGAACTGACTCAATGGAAAAGACCCTGATGCTGGGAAAGATTGAGGGCAGGAGTAGGAAGGGGTGGCAGAGGATGAAATGGTTAGGCAGCATCACCAACTCAATGGACAGGATTTTGAGCAAACTCCAGGAGACAGTGAAGGACAGGGATGCCTGGCATGCTGCAGTCCATGGAGTTGCAAAGAGTTGGATACGACTTCGTGAATGCATGTAACAACAACTCTTAATTGGTGCTGAGCTGGGCTTAAGGATTCCCCACAATTGAGTGTCTCAGGTCACAAGCAGATTTTGCAAGGCCAAGTCGTGTAAATAAAACTGGGAGGGAGGAGGATTGAGAGTTGGGTCCCTGGTTTTACAGCCCCTCCTTTTCAGGGTTCTTAATGATCAAAAGAATCTGTGTCCACAGGAGCAATCAATAAAGAACCTACCATAGGGATAGAAAAAAAACTTAATTTGAACCAAACTGAGGGCTATAGTTGGGAAGGCAGCCTCTCAGAGAGCTCTGAGGAATTGCTCTGCTGAAGCATGGTTTCCAGCATCCTTTTACACCTCATCCAAACAAAACTCACTCATCAACATGACAGGGTGAATTCCTTCAAGATTTCAAGAGAGACAGAATTAGTACATAGACAGCGAGACAGCAGGACCCTGGTGTCTGGGAAGGGAACCTTATCTTGGAGGGAGTGTTAACATGGATGCCATGAAAAGGGAGTTACTCATTCTTATCTTCCAAACAGACTCTCTTTACCGCAATGGTTAAAGCAGATGAGCTGTGAGAGCTGGACAGGCTGTCTTAGCTCACACACAGTTCAAGATGAACCATAAGAAAAAAAGGACTTCATACCTCAGTATGTGAATATTTCTCCATCACAAGCAGACAAAAATCTATATGATCCAGCCATTCTTCTTCTGAAAGAGAAAGTGTTAGTCACTCACTCGTGTCTGACTCTTTGCAATCCCATGGACTATAGCCCACCAGGCTCCTCTGTCCCTGGAATTCTCCAGGCAAGAATACTAGAGAAGGTAGCCATTCCCTTCTCTGGGGAATCTTCCTGACCCAGGGAACGAACCTGGGTATTCCCACATTGCAGGCAGATTCTTTACTGTCTGAGCACCAGGGAAGCTCACTCTACTTCTAAGGCAATACCAAAAGAATTGAAAGCACACTCTAGAAGAGATATTTGAACACTCATTTTCATAGCAGCATTATTCACAAAACCAAAACATGAAAGCAACCCAAGTGCCCACTGACCAACATATGAATAAGACAATGTGGTAGGTACAAATAATGGAGTGTTATTTATCATTAAAAAGGGAGGGAATTCCAACGCATGCTACAACATGAAAGAACTTGGTGGACATTTTACTAAGCTAAATTAACCTGACAGGAAATGACAAATATTCTGATTCAACTGAAATGAAGTATCTGGAGTGTCTATTCATAGACACAGAGAGGAGGAGGGTAATTGCCAGGAATTGGGAAAGGAGAAAGGGGGAATTGTTGTTGAATGGGAACAGAGTTGAACTTTTGTGAGATGAAAACAGCCCTGGAGTTTGGTTGCACCAAATGCGAATGTACTTAACACGACACAAAATGCAAATATATTTAACACGACTAGACACGTAAAAATGGTTAAAACGGTCAATTTTATGTTATAGGTATTTTGCCACAGTAAAAAAAGACCTCTCAGAACCTCCTCCTGAGGGTAACCACATAAGTGTCAAGAGCTGATAGCAACACTGCTCCCCGCCCGCCCGGCCCCATCTCCACCCCAACAACCCAGGGGTGAGGACTGTCTTCTGTGCTCAGGACTCCCCACTTCGGTTCTTGGAAATGTCTCAGCTCCAGCCCTGCATGACTTACCCTCA
>NW_011479109.1:4456-5895 GCF_000754665.1 Bison bison bison | reverse complement strand
ATGTCCTTTCACCATCTGCCCCCCATCACTCCATTGCTCCATGGAATTGGACTCCCGGGGCCAAGGGCCAATGGGCATTCTTCATGGCTTGGTGTCTACCTTTCTCAGCAGATCACAGCTCCTCAACTCCACCTAGGATGCGGTGTCAGGATCCCCGTCAGTGTGGTCAGAAGCTGATCCGCAGGCAGCCACTGAAGCCCAGGAAGGAGCCTGTGATTTTTTTGTCTCGTCATCTGAACATCTTCCACCTGGTGGTCTTGGGTGTGGGCAGCACCCTGGGGGTTGGTGTGTACATTGTGGTTGGAGAGGTGGCCCTGTTCGTCGCTGGACCAGCGATCATTGTCTCCTTCTTGGTGGCCGCCCTGTCTTCTGTGTTGTCTGGGCTCTGCTATGCCGAGTTTGGGACACGGATAAAGTGGACCAGTTCTGCATATCGTTATAGCTACATCAGCTTGGGAGAACTGTGGGCTTTCATCGCTGGCTGGAACCTCATACTGTCCTATGTCTTTGGTGAGATGATGGATGAAGAGGGTGTGGGGTTGAAGACTGGAAAACTAGGAGTGGGATTTGGTCTTCAGTCATTCATGAGCATTTTGTCATCCACTTTGTGAGGCGAGGAGAGTAATAGTGTCAGGAAAACTCCACAGCTTCGTCCTACTCAGCTCTCCCCTACTTTCCTTAAATGATGGACCAAGAACCCAGAGGAAAGGGAACCGTGGGGAGTGGGTGAGAGGGAGGCATGGCCCACAGGCTCATCCCCTCACCATACTGAAGTCTCTGCTCTGCTTTTGCCTTCATGGAATTTCCATTAGCACTGGATTTAAAATTTTAATCCTTATCTCCCAGACCTCTTGTTCCCTCTTCCCTGTTTTCTTGCATAACATTGATCTCCCACTAAAATACTTAATAATTGACCTATTTTGTGAATCATCTGGGCTACCCTCCCCACTTCATAAAAAGAAATTGTTTGACATTTGACATTTTGCAATTTTCCTCCCTAAATACATCCCATGGTGCATAGAGGATTTAATTCATGTTTGTCACTGAATGTTTCTTCTCCTGCTGCAGCCACTGCAAGTGTGTCCAAGGCCTGGAGCTACACCTTTGATGGCCTGATCGGGAACCACATCTCTCAGGCATTACAGAGAGCCTTCTCTCAGTACATGCCTGACTACCTGGCCCGGTACCTAGACTTTATTGCCCTGGCTGTGGTGCTGCTGCTCACAGGTGAGACAGGGGTCAGAATTAGGATGGGAAGAGAGGGGTGTGGTGGAGGAGCTGAAAGGCTTGGGGTGGCAGAATCGTGGGGGATTCAGTTCAGTTCAGCCACTCAGTCATGTCTGACTCTTTGCGACCCCATGAATCGCTGCACGCCAGGCCTCCCTGTCCATCACCAACTTCCGGAGTCCACCCAAAACCATGTCCATTGAGTCGGTGAT
>NW_011479109.1:0-570 GCF_000754665.1 Bison bison bison | reverse complement strand
GTTCCTACCACCTCTCCCCTAAACTGTGTCAGATGCCATGATAGGAGCCCATTTTGCATTTGTAAGTGAGAAGAAGCCCTACTTTCCCTTCTCATTGTCTCATTTCTCTACTAGGATTTCTCATATACTTTGGATACGGGATCCGACACAGCCTGGCAGGGAACAATCATCAACAGCCACCAGCCTCCACCTCCCAGACTTGACAAAAACATCCCTGATGCTGAGCCATCTTAACCACAGGAAATAGATGCTGTGTGGAAGCCCTCCATGCACTGGAGGATCTTCTGTTTCAAGGGGCACCATGAGCCTCTTTGGACTGTGAAGGCGGATGCACTTAGAGCCCTGTATTTTATTGTTCGTGGACACAGTGACTGTAATATTGCATAAATTTTAAATAAACTTTTTAAAATTTTGTCAAGTGCAGCAAGATGAATTTTCACAAAAAACTACAATGTTGAGCATCTTTTCATGTGTTTGTTAGCCATCTGTATGTCTTCTTTGGAGAAATGTCTATTTAGTTCTTTGGCCCATTTTTTGATTGGGTCATTTATTTTTCTGGAGTTGAGCTGT
>NW_011479108.1:10826-13184 GCF_000754665.1 Bison bison bison | reverse complement strand
TCAAGGTTCCTAACCAGGGATCCACATATAGGCTGTAGGAGATCCTTAGACTTTCTGAAACTGTAAGAAAAAATTTGTGTATGTACATTTTTCTAAGGAGAATGTTATATAGCTTTTATCAGATTTTTAGAGTGGTCCACAACCAAAATAGGTCAAGAACTACTGACTTGAAGGATCAAGTCCAAGCTATCAGCTTGGCATACAATGATCCTTCATACCTCTCCCACCTTACCTCTAGCTACTTGCCTATAGGAGCCCTTGGTTTCAGCTTTATTTATGGACTTGGAAGTGCCCTCAGCTTTCACACCTCTGCGCCTCTGTACATGCTGTTCTTAGAATAACCCCAAGGTCATATACACAACCAGTAAGATTGCAGTCTGGATTTGCACCTAGGTCTTTCTTCAAAGTTCACAGTCATTCCACTTGACAGTAGCTTGATATTTTATATTGTGGCCTGTGCTGTGCTGTGCTTAGTCGCTCAGTCATATTGAACTCTTTGCAAGTCCATGGACTGTAGTCCGCCAGGCTCCTCTGTCCATGGGAATTCTCCAGGCAAGAATACTGGAGTAGTTTGCCATGCCCCGCTCCAGGGGATCTTCACAACCCAGGGACTGAACCCAGGTCTCTCCCATTGCAAGTGGATTCTTTCCCATCTGAGCCACCAGGGAAGCCCAAGAATACTGGAGTGAGTAGCCTATCCCTTCTCCAGGGGACCTTTCCAACCCAGGAATTGAACCAGGGTCTCCGCATTGCAGGTGGATTCTTTAAAAGCTGAGCTACCAGGGAAGCCCTATTGTAGCCTAGTACACACAAATATTAATACATACAACATATACTAGAATAAGTTTCATGAACTCCACCTTGATATATTAAAAAAAAAAGGTGGTTGCCACCCACTAAATTGATACATTCGTGTTACAAGTTACTACCCTTGGTCCTTGGGAAAAAAGCTATGACAAATCTAGATAGCGTATTAAAAGGCAGAGACATTACTTTCCCTACAAAGGTCCATATAGTCAAAGTTATGGTTTTTCCAGTAGTCATATATAGATGTGAGAACTGGACGCATAACAGTGCGGAAGAATTGATGCTTTTGAACTGGGGTTTTGGAGAAGACTTTTGAGAGTCCATTGGACTGCAAGGAGATCAAACCTGTCAATCCTAAAGGAAATGAATCATGAATATTCATTGGAAGGACTGATGCTGAAGCTGAAGCTCCAATAGTTTGGTCACCTGATGCAAAGAGCTGACTCACTGGAAAAGATCCTGATGCTGGGAAAGATTGAAGGCAGGAGGACAGGGGTACGACAGAGGATGAGATGGTTGGATGGCATAACCAACTCAATGGACATGAGTTTGAGCAGCTCTGGGAGATGGTGAAGGACAGGGAAACCTGGTGTGCTGCAGTCCATGGGTTGCAAAGAGTTGGACACGACTGAGTGACTGAAAAACAACAACAACCCTCATTTGAAAAACACTACACTAGCCCTTCACTGAGATTCAGGGAGTTCTCACTACTGAGAATTTATTACCTTAGCCCCAGCAGTACCAAGGTTTTGAGGCTTCCTAGGGTTACAAAAGTTTTCTTGAGAGGAAAGCATTTGCCAGTGAATTGACCAGTTATATCAGTCCCCATTCAACCTACTCCTTTAAAAACTAGCACAATCCCCATGCAGCTAGCTGTCCAATCTTTGTGTCTCATGGATTGTCAAATACGTCAGCAAGCGATTCCATGCAAATCTAACACAAAGTGAAATTACAAAGCTTATAAAAAAAATGCAGGCTATTGTGAAAACTGACATGAAACTGACAGCAAGGATCTGGTAGACTAGTTTACAACTGAAGAGGAGAAAAATAAATAAGGATAATGATCTTAAAAGTGGTTCAAAAGAGAGCAATTTAAATACCAAATGACTATGGAGAAGCCCTCAGGAAAACTGATGAAGCCTTTGAATATTTTGGCAAAATCAACCCTCTTAATGATCATGCTGCAAAAGTCTCACAGAAGTGAAACATACCATCTTGAAATATCATGCAATTTTGTTACAAAAATGAGGTCCTGAACAAAAACAATCAATCCTGGGATACATTCTTGGTTTGTTATAAGAATTACTTAGCATTCAATTTTTATTAAATGAAACAAAAGAAATACATTTTATTAGTTTTTAGTCAGGTTAGCATACTAATCAAACCTTGCTCCATCCACTATTTACTCTAAAATTTTAGTCCCTCTTTTAAATGTATCCACTAAGTAGCTTTTTGTTTGGTACCTGCTGCTGCTAAGTTCGGAGAAAGCAATGGCAACCTACTCCAGTACTCTTGCCTGGAAAATCCCATGGACGGAGGAGCCTGGTAGGC
>NW_011479108.1:9812-10726 GCF_000754665.1 Bison bison bison | reverse complement strand
AATCACATTAGGGTAAATATATGAAACAGAGAAAAGGTACATGTATATCTCTGCATGTGTACACACACACACACACACAGTATCATCATCCTCACAAAGTCAGTGGTATCATTTTGTTGTATTACCTTCTACAAATTTTTTCATATGCAGATGGTGAATGTATGATGAGGCTACCTGCCCTTTAAAAGCAAAGCCAACATTATATGATATGCATTTTTCTTCTTATGCAGTCATCCTAACCACTAGTTTTATTAGTTATATAATATTCCATCAAGTATACATGATGCAGTATATTACCTTAACCAACCCACCATTATTGAATATTTAGGTCTCCTTCCCCCATCCCCTCTTTTTTGGGTTATTATAAGTAAGAGGGGAGAAGGCAATGGCACCCCACTCTAGTACTCTTGCCTGGAAAATCCCATGGATGGAGAAGCCTGATAGGCTGCAGTCCATGGGGTCGCTAAGAGTTGGACACGACTGAGAGACTTCACTTTCACTTTTCACTTTCATGCATTGGAGAAGGAAATGGCAACCCACTCCGGTGTTCTTGCCTGGAGAATCCCAGGGACGGGAAGCCTGGTGGGCTGCTGTCTATGGGGTTTCACAGAGTTGGACACGACTTAAGCGACTTAGCAGCAGCAACAGTATAAGTAAGAGAAATTACAATCTTCATATACACATCTTTTCCATATTTTGGATTGGCTTATTTCCTTAGAATAGATTACCAAGAATAATAGATGTTATGAGTTAAGATCTTTCTTTTTTCAGGTCAAATTTGGTAGAAGTAAAATATATACACGTATATGCTGCTGCTGCTAAGTTGCTTCAGTAGTGTCCGACTCTGTGCGACCCCATAGATGGCAGCCCACCAGGCTCCTCTGTCCTCAGGATTCTCCAGGCAAGAATACTAG
>NW_011479108.1:5963-8327 GCF_000754665.1 Bison bison bison | reverse complement strand
TAAAAAGGGCATTAATACATGCTGGCTACCAAACTGCTTTCTTAAGGGAGTGATCAAAATCACAGTATTACTACCAAACTGAGTACCACTTTTTAAAAATTCTGTTACAGACAGGCTTAAAAAAGAAGTTACCTACTTACTTGCATTTCTTTGATTAGTAGTGATGAACATTGACCCATATTTTCCAGTTATACTTAAAACTCCTTTGTAAACTGCCTATTCACGTTTTTTTCCCCATATATCTTCTTACACATCATACTGTATGAATGTCTGAGAAAATGCAAATCTGACACATTTTGTCATATTTATGTCAACTGTGCCTTTCTAGTCTGTGTTTAGATTTTATTTTTGAAATGGCCACAGAAGTTATTTTGGTTTTAAAATTTCATACAAATATGTTGATCTTTTCCTTCATAAGTTTTTTTTTTCTATTCCTTCCTAAGCTTAGAGAACTATTCCCCTTTAGAAGCTTGATAAATATTCATTCATTCTAGTTTTTTTTTTTTTTTCTAATTTGGCTTTTTAATATTTAACTCTTCAATCTAGCTGCCACTTAGTTTACTACAGGAGATGAGGGTGTAAATGTTACAAGCTGTCACAACATCATTTACTGAACAACCCTTTCCAATCATTTCCAACACATCCTTTATAAAAGATTGAATTTTTATATGAAACAGTCTCTTTGGGAAGTGTACTATAATATCATCTGTCTAATCTTATACCAGTGGTACCAGTGTTTTCATTATTCTTGTTTTGTATGTTTAATAGCTAGTAACATTACTCTCTCATTACTCTTCTTACTCTTCTTTTGCAGAATTTTCTTTGAAAGTCACTCTTCTTTAGCTTTCAAAGATTACTTGCTGTCTTACCTCTAAGAGACAAAATTCTTGAGGGCAGAATTGGTTTATTTCTTTAGAATAGATGTCTAAGATTAATAGTACTGGGTCAATAGGTACAAACATCTTCCCCACTCTTAACACTTATTTCCAAAGTTTTCAAAAAGAGTGTGCCAATTTCACTGTAATCCTGTCAGCACCTGGATATTCTGAAATTTTTTTTTTCAAATTTTGTGGAGAAAAATGTAGTATGCTTTAATTTCTGTATCTCTGCTTATTAGTGGTGATAAAAATATGCTTGACACTATGTAGGTGCTTAATCAATGCATATTGAATGAATATATGGCATGTATGAATGTACATGCATTGGAGGGTGAGGAGATTAAAACAAATACTGTGGTTATAAATGATAAATGCTGGCTAGATGTAAGTTTGTGGACTAAATGCCTATAACCCATTTACAGAAAGATTTTAGAGGGGCCAAGAAGCCCCTGGAATTTGGACCTGAATTGGAGCAAGCCCTAGAGACTCTTCACTGCAGATGTGTGTTTCCAGGTAGGATCAGTTGAAAGCTGTCTGAAACAGTTAAAATAATGGTGCATAGGTATGCCCATGCCTACATGCAGCTCAGAAGCCACCATAATTGGCTGGAGATAGAGTGTGCTTCCTTTGGCAGCAAAACAATGATAAGAAGTGGCAGGTACCTGGGTATTCCACTGCACACTGGTCCAGGCCCCAGGAGGCCTGAAGCAGTGAATTTAAATATATAAACTTCTCCAGTGCTATACACAGAAACTAGATCTGACTTGTAGGACTAGGCATTTCCCATGAAACCACACTACTTTTCTTCTCAACTTGCTAAGTATGAGAAGGCATAGAAGTCCTTGGTTCAGAGGTGCTCGGTTTTATCCCTTTGATCTATAGCTTGAAGGAGATAGGGTCATTTTTTCCTTCTAGAGATCACTGTCTTGACTTTGAACTTTTTAACAGGGTAAAAACTAACAAAAAGCAGGTTATTTCTATGTTTTTAAGGGCATACAGAACTGATTACTAAACACTGCTTCTCTTTGTTCCATTGCCTCAGTAGTGGATTCTAGTAGTAAACTTACTCAAGAATTTCCTTGGTCATGAAATCTATTCACGTGATGAAAAGAATTCTATATTATTACCTTAACCTGCATATGCTGAAACTGTGCTCAAGGTTTTATTCTGAAAGATAAAATGTTGTCTCTAAACTCAAGAGCCCTAGAGTAGCAAGGTCATGGCACACGGTATGAACAATTGGTATGTGAACGATGCATTGGCAGTTAACTACTACTGCTGCTTCATTTCACTCAAACAGCACATTGATAAGTTCAGTTTTTAAAATCTTTCTCCTGCCCGGGGCAGGGGGGTAAATTAGGATTTTGGGATTAACAGATACACATACTACATACTATATATAGAATAGGTAAACAAGAAGGACCTACTGTACAGCACAGGAAACTATACTCAGTATCTTGTAATAACCTATAATGGAAAAGAATCT
>NW_011479108.1:4365-5863 GCF_000754665.1 Bison bison bison | reverse complement strand
CTTTTTAATTCTTCAGCCATTTGTTTTAAATCTATTCTCATCCATTCTTAACCTATTCAAAAATCTGCTTGCTGCTCCTTTCTAGAACTAGCTCTATAATTCACCTCTTCCAAGACTTCCACAATTAACTGCTCCTTATTACTGAATACAGCTCATACACATATTCAATTTGGTACCAAAATTGATGTTGCTCCCTAATTATTCTAGTTTTATTAATGTTTCTAGAGTTCCTTGGAGATAGGGCAATTTCTAGAAAGCTTAGAAGGAATTTAGGGATTGTTTAGATATACTTATCTACTATTATAAATCTACTATTTATATCCTTTGTTCTCCCTATTTTCCTGATGAAGAGACTGAGACTTAAAGAGACTAATCTATCCAAGTCAGTCAGCCAAGTTTGTAGAGAAACTAGGCACAAAGCCCAGGTATCCTGACTTTCAATAGTACACTTTCCACTATATTATGTCATCTTTTTTTTATTTTACTTGTATCTCTTCAGAATACCTAGCTAAGTGCCACACACACACACGCACGCGCGCACACACACACACACACATCTCTCAATAAATGCCAATATAATAAACATAAGAGTTTACATAAATGAAAAGCTGATTCAAGGAAAGAGGTAGAAAGCAGAAAGGTCATTATCTTACTTCTTTGCATGATGCCACCCTCCAGACCAGTTGATTGCTACTTTGCACATTCCATCAATCAGGCACTGGGCAGCTGTGATTGTAGCCCCTCCTACAGCTGCTGCATAGTCGAATATTCCTTCAGTGGCTGGGCAGTCATAACCTTCAGGCAAACATCAGAAGAGCTTGTTAAAAGATAAACTGGAAAAGGAGGGGTGTAATATTATGATTTATAATAAGGAATATATAGTTAACCCTTGAACAACATGGGATTGAACAATGCAGACCCACTTATAGGTGGATTTGTTTTTTCAACAGAAAATACTACAGTACTACACCATCACTGGTAGGCTGAATCCCTGGATGCAGAACAGCAGATATGGAGGGCCAACTATAAGTTATACTAAGATTTTCAACTGTGCAGAGGGTGGCTACCCCTAATCCATGGGTTAAGGGTCAACTGCATAATTGGTCTTATTCCCAGTTTCTGGCACAGAACTCCTAAAATTCTTGGAATTCCTAAATGATGAGTCAGAGACATATTTTGGTTATATTAATGAGGTGACTTGTGGACCACAACTAAGGATGGGGGTTGGTTGCCAGCAGAACCAGGCATACGAGGCTTGGAACTGTCAGTTCTACCTCCTGATCTCCTGTGTGAGGGAAGAGAAACTGGAGCTTGAGTTTGTAAGAAATTAATAAACAGAAACCTCAATTAAACAGAGTCAGGAGACCAGAAGGGGGAGCTCTCACACTCTGAAATAATAATAAAGTTTAACAAGAAAGACTTCTTTCCTGGCAAGGACTCAAGTCAATAAAAAGCCAGGGACTCTCTTTCCTTTTTTTTTTTTTTTTTGTTACTATAG
>NW_011479108.1:2263-3021 GCF_000754665.1 Bison bison bison | reverse complement strand
ACGCCAAGCTGGTGTCCTGAGCATTGTTTGGTGGTGTGGAGGCAAATTCCTTCCTCCATACATTGGAATTGGGTCTACAACATATCCTACCAAGAAGCTACTGTGCTAACATCAGCTCCAAATGAGAGATAAATGTCTTCAATGTGTTAGAGCTAGAAAGGCTAAACTTTCAAGATTAACTAGTCACATCTTATAGATGAGGAAACTGAGGATTGAGAGGTGATATGTCATATCAGTGATGACACAGAGCCAGGTATAGGACCCTCTGGTGTCTTAAGCTCCCACCTCCACCTTCCACACATACCTCCAGTCCAGTGTTTTTTCTACTAAATCATACTGTTTCTCTAGACTATCCTATTGGCCACTTATGGTTCTTTAAAAATGCAGCTGTTTAATGAGAAATAAGGTATCAAACTTACCCAGAACATAAATCTATATTGAAGTTAAAATACAAAAATACAAGGTCACAGGACAGTTAAATCAGTGTACATATAGACTGACCCAGTCTGGGCACTGCTATTAGGACCTAAGCAACTGAAAGGTTTTACTCTATTTGATCCATCATTAATTTTGCTCAATTCATATGGGAGTGTAGTTAAACTAAGATTAATATTGTGGTTAACACATTAGTTGTTAATTTGAAAGTTTTAAAGATCATCATTCAAGTTATAAGGGCTTCCCTGGTAAAAAATCTGCCTGCAATGCAGGAGACCCCGGTTTGATTTCTGGGTTGGGAAGATCCCCTGGAGAAGGGATAG
>NW_011479108.1:707-2163 GCF_000754665.1 Bison bison bison | reverse complement strand
AAGAGTTGGACATGACTGAATGACTTTCACTTTGCAAGTTATAAAAGATGAAGTAGTTATGATCTATAGATGGAGGTTGTCCATCTCCCATCATTGCCTGGTAATGACTTTACCTAGTCCATATTCTATGGAGTCTGGATGATCATCATCTCCATCTTCGCTAACCTTCTGGAGATGCTGCAGATAGGCATCGGTATGGAAGCTGGCCATCTCCTCCATGGAGGCCACTTTGGGCTTAACTATCCTAATAATAACAGAGAACAAAGAGAGGTGAGTGAGTCAGATTCAGAGTATGCCAAAACCTGGAAGCAGGAGCCAAAACTTCCAGCTTCTGGTTCCAGGGGGCTGAAACAATAAACATGTTCCTCCACTGCACTGCAGTCTACATTTTCTCACATCCACTGCATTTAATAGGGGTGACAGGATAGATATGTCCCTAAAGTTTAAAGGTAGGTAAAAAAAGAGTAATTATATTAAAATTAAGTAATCAGGTATCACACAAACTTTGCTCTGTGAGTTACAACTTTCATGACAAACCAGTAGGAAGAAATATTTTCATTTGAATCAGTTTTCCTAATTGGGCAAATACAATTCTTTCAACTAAAATTTTACTTTACTGGACAGCTGAATTGTCATGAATTTTGAATTTGGAGTCAGAGAACTGGGTTCCCATCATGATTACCAGCTCTATAACCTCAGATAGGATGGCCATTCTGTTGTTCAGTTTCCTCATCTGTAAAGTGGGGGTATCTTAAGGAACTTATGTGAAGATTAAATGATAACATACATGAAAATGCTTTGTGGATAACTCTCATTATTATTAATAGTAAAGGATAAAAAACAGGCAACCAAAAATGTAGAAATTTCTGTATCTGGTCACTCACATCTGCCTCTGAGAGGAAGGAGAAAACAGGCTGACTAGACTTCACTCAGAAGTTCTCAACCAACTGTTCACAAGAAGTGAAAAATAGGAGTAATGGAGAGAATACAGGGCACTAACCTAACAAAAAGGACTTAACCACCTCTAACTTCTAGCTGCCTAGTCCCTGTATCCTCTTCCTGACTCTCCAACTGCCACTACTGCTCTCTAGGCTTTGCCACTCAAAGGGTGGTCTATGGACCAGCAGCAGCAGCACCTGGGAGCTTGTTAGAAATGCAGAATTTCAGCCTCCCATCAGACTTATTGAATCAGAATTTGTACTTTAGGGCTTGCTTCAGCCAGAGAAGGCAATGGCACCCCACTCCAGTACTCTTGCCTGGAAAATCCCATGGACGGAGGAGCATGTCCATGGGGTCGCTAAAAGTCGGACACGACTGAGCAACTTCATTTTCACTTTCCTGCATTAGAGAAGGAAATGGCAAGCCACTCCAGTATTCTTGCGTGGAGAATCCCAGGGACGGGGGAGCCTGGTGGCGGCCGTCTATGGGGTTACACAAAGTCGGACACAACTGAAGC
>NW_011479108.1:0-607 GCF_000754665.1 Bison bison bison | reverse complement strand
CTGAATCACTTTGCTGCACATCAGAAACTAAATAATATTGTAAATCAACCATAATTCAATAAAATAAAATTTAAAAAAAATCTGTATTTTAACAAGGTGATTCCTATGCACATTCAAGTTGAAAATGAATGACCTAGGCCACAGGGAGGCAGTAGTGGGGTTTTTTTTTGTTGCTGAAAGGAACATGCCCATGAGTCTTTCATGAATTAATATGGTTATGTAGGCTACTATCATTATCAAGCAGTCTCAGCCTTAAAAATTAAATACATATAGCCAAGATCCAAGGAGTCTTGCTTCTTCTTCAAGAATACATAGCCACACTCTTAGAGGTGATATCTCTGTTTATTAAAATAAAAATTTTATGGTTTCTTGTACCATGTTTCCCAGCCCTAATTGCTCCCTCTTCTAATACTCTTCCTCTTGTGTATGGTAGTCACTCAGTCATGTCTGACTCTTTGCGACCGCATGGACTATAGCCCACCAGGCTCCTCTGTCCATGGTATTCTCCAGGCAAGAATACTGGAGTGGCTTGCCATTTCCTTCTCCAGGGGAACTTCCCAACCCAGGGATCAAACCTGGGTCTTCTTTTTTTTTTTTTTTCCCACAT
>NW_011479107.1:9957-10965 GCF_000754665.1 Bison bison bison | reverse complement strand
CCTGCTGAAGAGACTGTCTTTTCTCCGTTGTATAGTCTTGCCCCCTTTGTTGTAGATGAAATGACTGTAGGTGCATGGATTTATTGTTGGGCCTTCTATCCTATTCTATTGATCTGTCTTTCTGTTTTGTGCCAAAACTATAGTCATTTGATGACTGTAGGTTCGTAGTATAATCTGAAGTCCAGAAACCTGATTACTCCAGCTCCACTTTTCTTTCTCAAGTTTGCTTTGACTATTCAGGTTCTTTTCTGTCTCTATACAAAGTAAAAAGAATTTTTTTTTGTTCTAGTTCTGTGAAACAAATGCCATTGGTAATTTTATAGGGATTGTATTGAATCTGTAGATTGCTTCAGGTAGTATAGTTATTTTGACAATATTGATTCTTCCAATCCAAGAACATGGTATGTCTTTCCGTCTGTGTCATCCCTGGTTTCTTTCATCAGCATCTTGTAGTTTTCAGAGTATAGGGCTTTTGCCTCCTTAGGTGGGTTTATTCCTAGGTATTTTAGTCTTTTTGATGTGATGATAAATAGAATTTTTTCTTTAACTTCTCTTTCTGGCCTTTCATTGTCAGTGTATAGAAATGAAACAGATTTTTGTCTATTAATTTTGTGTGCTGCAACTTTATCAAATTCATTTGTTGAGCTCTAGTAGTTTCCAGTAGAATCTTTAGGATTTTCTATGTATAGTGTCTATGTATAGTATAGTTTGAGCAAACTCTGGAAGACAGTGAAGGACAGGGAAGCCTGGCACGCTGCAGTCCTTGGGATCGCAAAGAAGCTGGCACAACTTAGTGACTAAACAACAAACAACAACAATGTATAGTATCATATCATCTTGAATGTCAGTTTTACTTCTTCTTTTGCAGTTTGGATTTCCTTTCGTTTTCTTCTCTGATTGCCATGGCTAGGACTTCCAAAACTATGTTGAATAAAACTGGGAAGAGTAGACATCCTTATCTTGTCCTGATCTTAGGGGAAATGCGTTCAGCTTTTCACTACTGAGTTA
>NW_011479107.1:9249-9857 GCF_000754665.1 Bison bison bison | reverse complement strand
GATGCTTTTGAACTGTAGTGTTGGAGAAGACTCTTGAGAGTCCCTTGGACTGCAAGAAGATCCAACCAGATAATCCTAAAGTAAATGAGTCCTGAATATTCATTGGAAGGACTGATCCTGAGACTCCAATACTTTGGCCAGTTGATGTGAAGAATTGACTCCATGGAAAAGACTCAGATGCTGGGAAAGATTGAAGGCAGGAAGAGAAAGGGACAACAGAGGATGAGGTGGTTGGATGAAATCACTGACTCAATGGACATGAGTTTGAACAAGCTCCGGAAGTTGGTGATGGTCAGGCTAGCCTGGCGTGCTGCAGTCCGTGGGGTCTCAGAGAGTTGGACACGACTGAGAGACTGAACTGAACTGATTTCTTAATATTTGTTTTTATTTCCATTACTCCAGGAGTTGGATTGAAAAGGATATTGTTATGATTTATGTCAAAGAGTGTTCTGCCTTTGTTCTCCTCTAAGAGTTTTATAGTATCCAGTCTTATATTTATATCTTTAATCCATTTCAGTTCATTTTTGTGTATGATGTTAAAGAATGTTCTAATTTCATTTTTTTTCACATGTAGATGTCCAGTTTCCCAAGCACCATGTACTGAAGAG
>NW_011479107.1:4246-6308 GCF_000754665.1 Bison bison bison | reverse complement strand
GTTCCCGTGTTCAATTCACAAATTCCCTGCAACTTAATAAGACTTGAGAGGCCCCAATAACTGCAGTCTCCTTACCGCTTCCCTCATGCTTTATAAGTAGAAGGCTGGGAATACATTGGAGAATTATCAGAAGACAGCTCTAAGTTTTAAATAAGGTGATGGAGAAGGTTCTAAAGAATCATTATTAGTGATGAAGGGATGTCATTTAATTCCAGAGTTGGCTGTTTGCCTGTGTGATGAACTTGCCGATTCCTTCTCTGGGACTTAGGAGCAGAGCAATCAATGGAGAGAGAGAGAACATGATAGAGACAAAGGAACACTTGCTCTGGGTGAAGCCAAGATATTTGGGTTTCCCATGAGTCAACAGACACAGAGAGAAGTACTTGGGCTTGAGCCATCATCTCATGCATGATGGCTGCCTATTTAGCCAGGGGCCCCTGGCTGCAAGAGACTGCATGGCACACCATCAAATGCAGTGTTCGTAGTGAGTTCGAACTTAAGTACATGTTTCCTACATGAGAATTGTGTGGTGGGAAGATCCATCCCCAGAGGCTTCTGGAAAAATATATCCATGAGCCTCATGTCAGAGGGAGCATTTGTTTTCATGCATACACGAGGCTTCTGGGAAGAAGCAGGAAGAGTCAACAGAGAAGACTGCAGAGGCACCTCTTCTGGCAAGGACGTCTGCCCCAGGTACCACCACCCCTGTACCTTCTCCCTCGTCTCCGACACAGAACAGGAAGAAAGAACACAGAAGAGCACAGGATGAAAGAAGTGACCAAAGCTCCCTCCTGTCCTCAACACACTTCAGGCCAAGGCCTTTCTCTGGATCCCCAGCATGATAAGTTGAATATGAGACTGAAGTTTAAACTGGAATGGCCTGGGCATTTTCAAATATCAGAATGTGCAGGCAACTGAAGGGTCTGCTGGGGATATCTTTGAGGTAGGAAAAGGGAACTGGAACAGAGAATGTTTGAAAGGAATGGTTGGAACAGAAATGTTCTTCTCATGTTCTCTGAACTGGTTCCATGAAGGTATCGTGGAAATTTTTTACAGCAGGTAGATACGTAAGCCAACACAATTGTTGGTGTAATTCTTTTGGATCTTGAAAACATCCACTGTGTAACCATGACAAACTTTGAGTTTCTTCTCTTCTTTGTGCCTCAGGTCACTTATCTAGAAAGTGAACTGGTTTTACCAAATAATCTCTTAAGAAGTCCCTCTTTGCTCTCATTTTCTTTAGCACAGAAACCAATCATTGGATACCAATAAATAACCCCCATGTGGCACTTTACAAATAATCCAATTCATAGAAACACACCGCAAGTTGATAAGAGAGGTATTCTTGGTCTCTTTTAAGATGAGGAGGATCATGAGGCTTCGAGAGGCCTAATGACTTGCTTGAACTCCCCCAGCTGGTGAATGGCAGAGTGAGTACTGTGAATCCAGGCTACTAGCTGAAGAGTATATCTTCTCTCTGGTAATTCACACCATTTCATGCTTAGTCCAGTTCCTGCGTATGTCAACCACAGTGTCTTCCAAAATGCTATGTTTATCTCTTAATATCTCATGTATTTTGAGAGGATTATACTTGGGGCTTCCCAGGTGGCACTAATGGTAAAGAACCGGCCTGCCAATGCAGGAGACGTACATGGCCCAGGTTCGATCTCTGGGTTGGGAAGATCCCCTGGAGGAGAGCATGGCAACCTATTCCAGTATTCTTGCCTGAAAAACCACATGGACAGAGTAGCCTAGCAGGCTACAGTCCATGGGGTTGCAAAGAGTTAGACATGATTGAAGCAACTAAGCATACATACTTGTGAACAAGAAAGAACATTCTGCAAAAGTTGCTCAAGTACCAGAGCAGGTTACTGGTGGCAATGCAGGAGGCAATGCTCAAGTTGTCCCTCCTTGAGAGTCTGAAGACATGTATCTGGACTGGCCAGAAGAGGCAGTGGGTTATAGGGAAAGTGCATGTTTCTTTGGATTTTTAAATCTGCAAGCATCTACCATTATGTGAGACCAGCTCTTATTTATACAAAGGATCGCTTTCCAACCTTCT
>NW_011479107.1:0-538 GCF_000754665.1 Bison bison bison | reverse complement strand
TGACTGGTTGGAACTCCTTGCTGTCCAAGGGACTCTCAACAGTCTTCTCCAGCACCACAGTTCAAAAGCATCAATTCTTCAGTGCTCGACCTTTATGGTCCAACTCTCACACCTGTATGTGGTTACTAGAAATGATTTATTCTAGTTAAAATTAGACAATAGCATTCCCAAATTCACTTAATTGGTTCTTCCAAAACGCAATACTCTGAACTACTCCTGAGTGAGAGTGACTATATATCTTAGGGACCAAGTGTAGGTAGGGTGCCATAGTAAAGAGTGAGCAAGGTAACCAACTGGAGTACAGGGTGGAAAGATGAAAACATCTACCCATATTTATTTTAAACCAGAAAATAAGAAAGAAATTAAAATTTGAAAATTTAATCTTTCCACCCTGTATTCCAGTTGGTTAACTTGCTCACTCTCAGTAGTATATATACCTCACTTTGGAGATGAAGAGAGGGGTCCTAGGGATCTGGACTCTTGAGAACCTACAGTGTGAATTGCTTCTCATCAAATGAGAGCTCAAATGTCCCCTCTC
>NW_011479106.1:13505-16038 GCF_000754665.1 Bison bison bison | reverse complement strand
ATCAAAGCAAAAAAAAAAAAAAAAGAGGAAAACAATAGAATGGGAAAGACTAGAGATCTCTCCAAGAAAACTAGAGATACCAAGGGAACATTTCATGCAAACATGGGTGGGCACAATAAAGGACAGACACAGTATGAAACTAACAGAAGCAGAAGATATTACAAAGAGGTGACAAGAATACACAGAAGAACTGCACAAAAAAAGATCTTCATGACCCAGATAACCACGATGGTGTGATCACTCACCTAGAGCCAGACATCCTGGAGTGTGAAGTGAACTGGGCCTTGGAAAGCATCACTACGAACAAAGCTTGTGGAGGTGATGGAATTCCAGCTGAGCTTTTCTCCTCCACCAGTTCCTGGAAATTACCCTTCTCCTCTCTGTCTTGATGAATGTGACCACTCCGAATACTCCATTTAAGTGGAATCAAAGAATATTTGTCCTTTCCTTCTGGTTTATTTCACTTAGAGAATGAGTTCATGAGGTTCCTTCATGTTGTAGTATGTGTCAGAATTCCCTTCCTTTTTAATGATAAATAATACTCTATTATTTGTGCCTGCCACATCAGTTCATCTATTTCTGTCAGTGGGCACTTGGATTGCTCTCATGCTTTAGTTATTGTGAATAAAGCTGCTATGAACATGAGCGTACAAATATCTCTTCCAGAGTGTGCTTTCAATTCCTCTGGGTATATCATCAGAGGTAGAATTGCTAGACCATGGGTTTCTAAGGTTTTTATCTGTTGGTGATTGATGAATGGAGAAAATGTTCAAATATTGAGAGGAGGTCAATTTGGCTTATACATGGATCAGCCTGAACTTTATGTGAACCAAGGTGCATTGTCCAACCCTTACAGCTCATCTACTTTAACCCCTGGGGTAAAGAAGATATATTTTGAGGATAAGGATGAGTAACTCCCTTCTCATGGGCTTCCCAGGTGGCTCAGTGGTAAAGAATCCGCCTGCCAAGCAGAAGACACCAGCTTGATCCTTGGGTCAGGAAGATCCCCTGGACGAGGATATGGCAACCCACTCCAGTATTCCTGCCTGGAGAATCCCATGGACAAGGGAGCCTGGCAGGCTACAGTCCATGGGGTTGCAAAGAGTGAGACTTGACTTTGTAAACACACACACAACTAAGACAGGCTTACTGATTGATTCTGAAAGAATTGAGAGAATTCTGGCTTTTTCAATTCTAAGAATAAAGAAATCTCTCAGGGGGTTTCCGACTAAGTGGCCATGAATTTGAACAAACTCCAGGAGATAGTGAAGGACAGGGAAGCCTGACGTGCTGCAGTCCATGAGGTCGCAAAGAGTCTGACATGACTTGGCAATTGAACAACAACAACACGATTCTACAGAAATTCGGTACCTAGTTTTTTCCACATTGTCCAATCTCTCTGTGCCTTAATAACCTCTACCCAATCAGACCCATTGAACAAATGACAAAAGCCATAAAGCTATAAATGCTTTAAAATATGCGATAGACCAGGCTCCAGCATTAGGCCATCCTAACTATAAATTACCATTTTCACTCTTTGCTCTTGAAGATAGAAGATTCCCCCTGAGCATATTAACTCAGAGACATGGTAACCCATATGGACCCATTGGCTATTCTGCACCCGGAGTTAGATTTGTAACCAAATGCAGGTTCAGCCACTTGCTGCTCAACTGCCAGTAAGTCATGGGGCAAGCTTTCATTGAGAAGAAAGATGCTTTATTCCGAAAAGCCAGTGATCTGAGGAAAAAGTGGACTTGCATCCATGAGAGTTCTGCTCAGCCATGACCATCTTTAAAGGGAAACAATCTCAGTTAATCATTAAGGGAGGAAGTCACGGTCATTTTTCCATTGGTGCAAGCCTGCTGACTTCCTCTTTTCTCCAGTACACTGTCTTGCTCGAGTGACCCACCTGCAATCGGAGATTCTCTTGCTTGTGTGGTCCACCTGCATTTTAATAAGGGTAAGTGTGGGGAGGAAGTCAGTCATTCTTAAACCAATTTTTTTTTTTTGGCTACACCATTGGGCATGCAGTGCATTGTTCCCCAACCAGGGGCTGAACCCATGCTCTCTGCACTGGGAGCTTGGGGTCTTAGCCACTGGACTGCCAGGGAAGTCCGTGGAGTATAACTCTTCATATAATTCATCCTCACCTGAGTTTCCTTCCAATGGGGCAGTCTCTGTGTTCTTGTTAGAAATAAGTACAAGAAGGTGTTTCTAATGTGCCCATAATAATTTATTTCTTCTTCTAGTTGCTGCTTACATTGTGGTACTTTGTTTGTTAAAATTCATCTTGCTGCACACTTATGAAGCATGCACTTACAAGTATGTATAGTATGCTTTTAAAAGTTTACCGAAAATTGCACAATGGTCCAGTCACTTTCTCCACAAGCAACAAATACAGGGCTTTAGATGCCTCCACCTTCACACTCCACCAAGGCTCACAGTGTCCCTTGCACCAGCAGATCCTCCAGGGCATGGAGGGATTCCAGGCAGCATCTACCTCCTGTGGTTAAGATGACTCAGCACCAGGGAT
>NW_011479106.1:9677-12037 GCF_000754665.1 Bison bison bison | reverse complement strand
GCAGGGAATAGGATGGGGAGACCACTTTCTCTGCCACAAATTCACTGAAAGAACATTTGAATGCTGAGCACACTCCACAAAACAAATTCTGAACGCTGGCAGAGGACATCAGCCACCCAGAAAAGCAGCCCATTGTCTTCAAAGGGAGGTAAGACCAAATATAAAAGATAAAAAGAGAGACAAAATAGTTAGGGACAGAGATCTGCCCCAGGAAGGGATTCTTAAAAGAGAAGTTTCCAAACACCAGGAAACCCTCTCACCGGTGGGTCTGTGGGGGAGGTTTGGAATCTCAGAGGGCAACAAAACCTAAAGGAAAAAGAAATAAAACCCACATGTTATGTCCCTAATGGCAACTCCCAGGGGAGAAGTACCCCAGATGCTTTCCTCCGCCACCAGCGAGGGGCGGGGGGAGGGGGGTGTGTGTGGCAGTGAATGGGGAGGAGCAGGCTGCATTGTTTAGGGTAAGGACCAGGCCTGAATGCCTTGAGGGCAATCTGAGGGAGCTAACATGAGATACTAACCTAAACTGTGGGATAGCCAGAGAGAGAGAGAGGGAAAAAGGGATAGAGAGAGAATATCCTGCGAAAAGCCCGAACCTAAGGCACTGCCGGCCTGCTCAGAGAACAAAGGACTGAACGAATACCAGAGGAGAGCTAGCTGGCTGCGGATCCGGCCATCCCCAGCCGGAGGCAGGTGGGGGGCAGCCAGAGCCGGAAAGAGGCAATCTCAGCCCCAGATAGGGCATCCCCTACCAAACTGCGAAAAGGCTTCCAGTTTCTAACCAAGACTTCCTGAGATTCTCCGAGGTTAACATCCGCCAGGAGGGTTGCAGCCAGAGATCAGCTCCCCAGAAAAGACACACCGCACACCGGAGATGGGTGTGCCCCAGAAACAGAGAAGCTAGGACCTGGGAGGTGATAAGATGCACCACACCTTAGGAGAGTGCGCTCGCCAAGCGCCTGGTCACCTGAGCTGCTCAGATCACGGATAGGCACAAAACACGGGCCCAACCAAGTCTGTGCCTTTATGGAGTACCCGAGAAGCTGAACCTGAGCAGCTTAGACCTGGGAAGTGCATGCAATCCAGGGCCCGCTCCCTGCACAGCAACCTAAAGCCTGAGCAGTGTAGACTGGGAAAGCACACACGCCATGAGCAGGGGCAAACCCAGTGTGTCTGAGACACTGTGAGCACTTCCCACACAGGCCAGGGATATTTGTTTGCAGTGTTCCTCCCTCCCCACAGCACGACTGAACAAGTGAGCCTAAACAAGAGACCACCTTCGCCCCCTGTGTCAGGTCAGAAATTACACACTGAAGAGACCTGCAAACACAAGAAGCCAAATAAACACAGGGAACCGCTTTGGAAGTGACAGGTGCAACAGATTAAAATCCCTGTAGTTAACACCGACTGCACTGGAAGGGGCCCATACATCTTGAGAAGTATAAGCTGGAACAAGGAACTATCTGGAACTGAACTGACCCCACACTGCCCGCAACAGCTCCAGAGAAACTCCAACATATATTTTTACTATTACTATTATCATTTTTTTAATTAAAATTTTTTTCATTTTTTAAATTCCTCTATTACTCCTTTAATTTTTATTTTTATAAGCAACTATTACATTGCAAAAAAAAAGACCCTATTTTTAAAGCAAACTTCATATATATTTCTCATACATTTTGTGATTTTTAAAAAATAATATTGTATTTTTGAGAGTCTAACCTCTACTCTAGCTTTTTAATCTTTGCTTTATGGTATTTGTTATCAATTTTGTACATTTAAGAATCCAATCTTCAGTAAAGATTTTTCTTAGGAGTGTGATTACTGGCTTGATTACTCTCTCCCCCTTTTGACTCTCCTTTTTCTTCCCCAGGTCGCCTCTATCTCCTCTCTCACGTTTCTCTCCTCAAACCCAAATCTGTAAATCTCTGTGTGTGTTCCAGGCTGTTGAGAATACTTAGGGAACAGAATACGGCCTAGATCTATCTCTCTCCTTTTGATTCCCCCCTTTCTCCTCCTGCTCACCTCTATTTCCTTCCTCCCTCTCCTCTTCTTTATGTAACTCCATGAACCTCTCTGAGGGTTTGAGACTGTGGAGAGCACATCAGATCAGATCAGTCGCTCAGTCGTGTGCGACTCTTTGCGACACAGCACGCCAGGCCTCCCTGTCCATCACCAACTCCTGGAGTTCACCCAGACTCAAGACCATAAAGTCAGTGATCATACATCATGACCAAGTGGGTTTTATCCCAAGAATGCAAGCATCCTTTAATATCTGCAAATCAATCAATGTAATACACCACATTAACAAATTAAAAGATAAAAACCATATGATTCTCTCAACAGATGCAGAGAAAGCC
>NW_011479106.1:2772-9484 GCF_000754665.1 Bison bison bison | reverse complement strand
TAGGTTGGTCATAACTTTCTTTCCAAGGAGTAAGCGTCTTTTAATTTCATGGCTGCAGTCACCATCTGTAGTGATTTTGGAACCCAGAAAAATAAAGTCTGACACTATTTTCACTGTTTCCCCATCTATTTCCCATGAAGTGATGGGACCGGATGTCATGATCTTCGTTTTCTGAATGTTGAGCTTTAAGCCAACTTTTTCACTCTCCACTTTCACTTTCATCAAGAGGCTTTTTAGTTCCTCTTCACTTTCTGCCATAACGGTGGTGTCATCTGCATATCTGAGATTATTGATATTTCTCCCGGCAATCTTGATTCCAGCTTGTTTTCTTCCAGTCCAGCGTTTCTCATGATGTACTCTGCATATAAGTTAAATAAACAGGGTGACAATATACAGCCTTGACGAACTCCTTTTCATATTTGGAACCAGTCTGTTGTTCCATGTCCAGTTCTAACTGTTGCTTCCTGACCTGCATACAGATTTCTCAAGAGGCAGATCAGGTGGTCTGGTATTCCCATCTCCTTCAGAATTTTCCAGTTTATTCTGATGCACACAGTCAAAGGCTTTGGCATAGTCAATAAATCAGAAATAAATGCTTTTCTGGAACTCTCTTGCTTTTTCCATGATCCAGCGGATGTTGCCAATTTCATCTCTGGTTCCTCTGCCTTTCCTAAAACCAGCTTGAACATCAGGAAGTTCACGATTCACACATTGCTGAAGCCTGGCTTCGAGAATTTTGAGCATTATTTTACTAGCATGCGAGATGAGTGCAGTTGTGCGGTAGTTTGAGCATTCTTTGGCATTGCCTTTCTTTGGAATTGGAATGAAAACTGAGCATTTCTAGTCCTGTGGCCACTGCTGAGTTTTCCAAATGTGCTGGCATATTGCATGCAGCACTTTCACAGCATCATCTTTCAGGATTTGGAATAGCTCAACTAGAATTCCATCATCTCTACTAGCTTTGTTCTTAGTGATGTTTCCTAAGACCCACTTGACTTCACATTCCAAGAATGTGGAGAGCACATAGGGAATTGATACTGGCTAGATAGCTCTCTCCCCTTCTGATTCCCCCTCTTCTCCTTCTTGTCACCTCTATCTCCTTCCTCCCTCTTCTCTTCTCTGTGTAACTCTGTGAACCTCTCTGAGGGTTCCAGACTGTGGAGAACACATAGGGAATTGTTTACTGGCTAGCTTGCTCTCTCCCCTTTTGATTCCCCCTCTTCTCCTCCTAGTCACCCCTATCTCCGTCCTCCCTCTTCTCTTCTCCATGTAACTCTGTGAACCTCTCTGGGTGTCCCTCACTGTGGAGAATCTTTTCACCGTTAACCTAGAAGTTTTATCATCAGTGCTGTATGGATGGAGAAGTCTTGAGGCTACTGTAAGAATAAGACTGAAAACCAGAGGCAGGAGGCTTAAGCCCAAAACCTGAGAACACCAGAGAACTCCTGACTCCAGGGAACATTCATTGGTAAGAGATCATCCAAAAGCCTCCATACCTACACTGAAACCAAGCACCACCCAAGAGCCAAAAAGTTCCAGAGCGAGACATACCATGCATATTCTCCAGCAATGCAGGAACATAGCCCTGAGCATGGGTGTACAGGCTGCCCAAAGTCACACCAAACCCATAGACATCTCAAAACTCACTACTGGACACTTCATTACACTCCAGACAGAAGAAATCCAGCTCCACCCACCAGAACACCGACACAAGCTTCCCTAACCAGGAAACCTTGACAAGCTGCCCATCCAACCCTACCCACAGAGAGGAACCTCCACAATAAAGGGGAACAACAAACTGCCAGAATACAGAAAGGCCACCCCAAACACAGCAATCTAAATAAGATGAAAAGGCAGAGAATACTCATCAGGTAAAGGAACATGATTAAAGCCCACCAAACCAAACCAAAGAGGAGGAAATAGGGAGTCTACCTGAAAAAGAATTCAGAAAAGTGATAGTGAAAATGAACCAAAATCCTGAAAACAAAATGGTGTTACAGATAAGTAGCCTGGAGACAGGATTGAGAAGATGCAAGAAATGTTTAACAAGAACCTAAAAGAAATATAAGAGTCAATCAATAATGAATAATGCAATAAATGAGATTAAAAACAACTCTGGAGGGAACCAACAGTAGTTTAACCGAGGCAGAAGATAGGATAAGTGAGGTAGAAGATAGAATGGTAGAAATAAATGAAGCATAGAGGAAAAAAGAATTAAAAGAAATGAGGACAACCTCAGGGACCTCTGGGACAATGTGAAAGTCCCCAACAGTCGAATGATGGGAGTCCCAGAAGAAGAAGACAAAAAGAAAGGCCGTGAGAAAATACTTAAAGAGATAATAGTTGAAAACGTCCCTAAAATGGAGAAAGAAGTAGTCACCCAAGTCCAAGAAACCCAGAGAGTCTCAAAGAGGATAAACCCAAGATGAAACACCCCAAGACACATACTAATCAAATTAACAAAGATCAAACACAAAAAATAAATATCAAAAGCAGTAAGGAAAAAACAACAAATAACACACAAGGGGATTCCCATAACAATAACGGCTGATCTTTCAATAGAAACTCTTCAGGCCAGAAGGGAATGGCAGAGCATACTTAAACTGATGAAAGAGAAAAACCTACAACCCAGATGACTGTACCCAGCAAAGATCTCATTCAAATATGAAGGAGAAATCAAAAGCTTTACACACAAGCAAAAGCTGAGAAATTCAGCACCACCAAACCAGCTCTTCAACAAATGCTAAAGGATCTTCTCTAGATGGGAAACACAGAAACGGTTTATAAACTCGAACCCAAAACAACAAAGTAAATGGCAACGGGATCATACTTATCAATAATTACCCTAAATGTAAATGGGTTGAATGCCCCAGCCAAAAGACAAAGACTGGCTGAATGGATACAAAAAGAAGACCCCTATATATGCTGTCTACAATAGACGCACCTAAAAACAAGGGACACATACAGGCTGAAAGCGAAGGGCTGGAAAAAGATATTTCACGTAAATGGAAACCAACAACAACAAAAAGCAGGAGTAGTGATATTCATATCAGATAAAAAAGACTTTAAAAAAGGCTATGAAAAGAGACAAAGAAGGACACTACATAATGATCAAAGGGTCAATGCAAGAAGAAGATATAACAATTATAAATATATATGCATCCAACATAGGCTCACGGCAATATGTAACGCAAATGCTAACAAGCATGAAAGGGGAAATTAACACTAACACAATAATAGTGGGAGGCCTTAATACCCCACTCACACCTATGGATAGATCAACTAAACAGAAAATTAACAAGGAAACACAGACTTAAATAACACAATGGACTAGTTAGGCCTAATTGATATCTATAGGACATTTCACCCCAAAACAATGAATTTCACCCTTTTCTCAAGTTCACACGGAACCTTCTTGAGGATAGATCACATCCTGGGCCATAAATCTAGCCCTGGTAAATTCAAAAAAATTGAACTCATTCTATGCATCTTTTCTGACCACAATACAGTAAGATTAGATGTCAATTACAGGAAAAAAAATTTTTTTAATTCCAACATACAGAGGCTAAACAATACACTTCTGAATAACCAACAAATCATAGAAAAAATAAAAAAGAAATCAAAATATGCATAGAAATGACTGAAAATGAAATCACAACAACCCAAAACCTATGGGACACTGTAAAAGCAGTGCTAAGGGGAAGGGTCATAGCAAGACAGGCTCACCTCAAGACACAAGAAAAAAGTCAAATAAATAACCTAACTCTACACCTAAAGCAGCTAGAAAAGGAAGAAATTAAGAACTCCAGGGTTAGTAGAATGAAAGACATCTTAAAAATTAGGGCAGAAATAAATGCAAAAGAAACAAAGGAGATCATAGCCAAAATCAATAAAGCTAAAAGCTGCTTCTTTGAGAAGATAAATAACATTGACAAAATATTAGCCAGACTCATCAAGAAACAAAGAGAGAAGAATCAAATCAACACAATTAGAAATGAAAATGGAGAAATCGCTACAGACAATACAGAAATATAAAGGATCATAAGAGACTACTATCAGCAATTATATGCCAATAAGATGGACAGCATGGAAGAAATGGGCAAATTCTTAGAAAAGTATAACTTTCCAAAAGTGAACCAGAAAGAAATAGAAAATCTTAACAGACCCATCACAAGCACGGAAATCGAAACTATAATCAGAAATCTTCCAGCAAACAAAAGCCCAGATGGCTTCACAGCTGAATTCTACCAAAAATTTAAAGAAGAGCTAACACCTATCCTTGGAGAAGGCAATGGCACCCCACTCCAGTACTCTTGCCTGGAAAATCCCATGGACGGAGAAGCCCGGTAGGCTGAAGTCCATGGGGTCGCTAAGAGTCGGGCACGACTGAATGACTTCACTTTCACTTTTCACTTTCACTCATTGAAGAAGGAAATGGCAACCACTCCAGAATTCTTGCCTGGAGAATCCCAGGGACAGAGGAGCCTAGGGGGCTGTCGTCTATGGGTCGCACAGAGTTGGACACGACTGAAGCAACTTAGCAGCAGCAGAAGCAGCAGCAACACCTATCCTACTCAAACTCTTCCAGAAAATTGCAGAGGAAGGTAAACTGCCAAAGTCATTCTATGAGGCCAACATCACCCTAATACCAAAACCAGACAAAGATGCCACAAAAAAAGAAAACTGCAGGCCAATATCACTGATTAATATAGATGTAAAAATCCTTAACAAAATGCTAGCAAACAGAATCTAACAACATATTTAAAAGATCATACACCATGACAAAGTGGGCTTTATACCAAGAATGCAAGCATTCTTTAATATCCACAAATCAATCAATGAAATACACCACATTACAAATTAAAAGATAAAAACCATATGATTCTCTCAACGATGCAGAGAAAGCCTTTGACAAAATTCAACATCCATTTATGATTAAAAAAAAAAAAAACTCTCCAGAAAACAGGAAGAGAAGGTGCATACCTCAACATAATAAAAGGTATATATGACAAACCCAAAGCAAACATTATCCTCAATGGGGAAAAATTAAAAGCATTTCCCCTAAAGTCAGGAACATGGCAAGGATGCCCATTCTCACCACTACTATTCAACATAGTTTTGGAAGTTTTGGCCAAGGCAATTAGAGCAGAAAAAGAAATAAAAGAAATCCAGATTGGAAAAGAAGAATTAAAACTCTCACTGTTTGCAGATGACATGATCCTCCACATAGAAAACCCTAAAGACTCTACCAGAAAATTACTGGAGCTAATCAATGACTATAGTAAAGTTGCAGGATATAAAATTAACACAGAGAAATTCCTTGCATTCCTATACACTAACAATGAGAAAACAGAAAGAGAAATTAAGGAAACAATTCCATTCACCATTGCAACGAAAAGAATAAAATACTTAGGAATGTATCTACCTAAAGAAACAAAAGACCTATATATAGAAAACCATAAAACACCAATGAAAGAAATCAAAGAGGACATAAATAGATGGAAAAATATACCATGTTCATAGATTGCAAGAATAAATATAGTGAAAATGAGTATACTGCACAAAGCAATCTAGAGATTCAATGCAATCCCTATCAAGCTACCAACAGTTATTTCACAGAACTAGAACAAATAATTTCACAATTTTTTGGAAATACAAAAACCTCAAATAGCCAAAGCCATCCTCAGAAAGAAGAACAGAACTGGAGGAATCAACCTGCCTGACATCAGACTATACTACAAAGCTACAGTCATCAAGACAGTATGGTACTGGCACAAAGACAGAAATATAGATCAATGGAACAAAATGGAAAGCCCGGAGATAAATCCACACACCTATGGACAGCTTATCTTTGACAAAGGAGGCAAGAATATACAATGGAGGAAATACGATCTCTTTAACAAGTGGTGCTGGGAAAACTGGTCAACCACTAGTAAAAGAATGAAATTAATGGCTGAGTAATACTCCATTGTGTATATGTACCACAGCTTTCTTATCCATTCCTCTGCTGATGGACATCTAGGTTGCTTCCATGTCCTGGCTATTATAAACAGTGCTGTGATGAACATTGGGGTACACGTGTCTCTTTCCCTTCTGGTTTCCTCAGTGTGTATGCCCAGCAGTGGGATTGCTGGACCATAAGGCAGTTCTATTTCCAGTTTTTTAAGGAATCTCCACACTGTTCTCCATAGTGGCTGTACTAGTTTGCATTCCCACCAACAGTGTAAGAGGGTTCCCTTTTCTCCACACCCTCTCCAGCATTTACTGCTTGTAGAATTTTGGATAGCAGCCATTCTGACTGGTATAAAAAGAATACATTTGAATCAGTTCTAATGAGGTGGATGAAACTGGAACCTATTATACAGAGTGAAGTAAGCCAGAAAGAAAAACATCAATACAGTATACTAACTCATATATATGGAATTTAGAAAGATGGTAACAATAACCCTGTGTACGAGACAGCAAAAGAGACACTGATGTATATATCAGTCTTATGGACTCTGTGGGAGAGGGAGAGGGTGGGGAGATTTGGGAAAATGGCATTGAAACATGTAGAATATCATGTATGAAATGAGTCGCCAGTCCAGGTTTGATGCACGATACTGGACGCTTGGGGCTAGTGCACTGGGATGACCCAGAGGGATGGTATGGGGAGGGAGGAGGGAGGAGGGTTCAGGATGGGGAACACATGTATACCTGTGGCGGATTCATT